>NC_087173.1:20547722-20575222 GCF_035594125.1 Scylla paramamosain
CTGGTGTTACTAAATTAAAGTTATACGTGTTATGTTGTGGTTGGCAGTAGCAATGTTAATAGCTGAGTGTGTTATGCAGGCAATTAGTTAAGCTCGCAATATTCTGTGCTCAAATTACTTATATTTTTATGAGGTAAAGTTTTAAATTCATCGATAAAAAAGACAAGTAGGTGAGTGTTCTGTGTGCGTGTGTGTGTGTGTGTGTGTGTGTGTGTGTGTGTGTGTGTGTGTGTGTGTGTGTGTGTGTGTGTGTGTGTGTGTGTGTCCTCCCAGATCTCAACCTTTGACCCCTTGAGAGGTAAATGTATTTTTAAAAGGCTTGGGAAGGGCAGATGTGGAAGGGGATGGGGAGGGGGAGGAGGGAAGCTGTGTGTGTGTGTGTGTGTGTGTGTGTGTGTGTGTGTGTGTGTGTGTGTGTGTGTGTGTGTGTGTGTGTGTGTGTGTGTGTGTGTGTGTGTGTGTGTGTGTGTGTGTGTGTGTGTGTGTGTGTGTTTGTTTGTCTGTGTGCCTGTGTGTCTGCCTGTCTGTCTGTCTATCTGTCCGTCTCTCTCTCTCTCTCTCTCTCTCTCTCTCTCTCTCTCTCTCTCTCTCTCTCTCTCTCTCTCTCTCTCTCTCTCTCTCTCTCTCTCTCTCTCTCTCTCTCTCTCTCTCTCTCCCTTTCATCCTCTTTTATTCTTTAAATTCCTTTGTTCTTTATTTCTTCATTGGTCCATTCTCACTTTTTTCTTATTTCTTATTTTTTCTCCATCTTTCTTCCTCTTCCCCATTCTTATTCTCGTTTTTCACTCCTTCCCCTTTTGCTCCTCCATCCTCACTTCCTCTCCTTGTTGTTCCCCTCCCTTTTATTTATTATTGTCTCCTCTCCCTCTTCCCCTCACTCTCTCTCTCTCTCTCTCTCTCTCTCTCTCTCTCTCTCTCTCTCTCTCTCTCTCTCTCTCTCTCTCTCTCTCTCTCTCTCTCTCTCTCTCTCTCTCTCTCTCTCTCTGTCTATGTATCTATTTTATTATCCCAGTCTATCTATCTATCTATTTTATTATCCCAGTCTATCTATCTATCTATCTATCTAACTGCCTACCTACTATTTATCTGTCTGTCTATCTATCTATCTAGCTATCTATCCATCTATCTATCTATCTATCTAACCATCCATCAATCTGTCTCGATCTATCTTTCTCTCACCTTCGTCCTGTCTTTCCAAGTAGGTCATGGCATCCTTATTGAACAGATATAACACAACACAAACTTTCCTCCCGCTCCAACAGTATGAAGTATTTGTCCAACTTTCCTTGTTATCTTACTTTCACTATAGTTAGTCCACAAGAGTTACCGGGATCTTGAGGAGTGGTGTCTTATAATATTTCAGCTTTCGTAACAGGCACAAGAGAGACACACACACACACACACACACACACACACACACACACACACACACACACACACACACACACACACACACACACACACACACAGTCTCTCTCTCTCTCTCTCTCTCTCTCTCTCTCTCTCTCTCTCTCTCTCTCTCTCTCTCTCTCTCTCTCTCTCTCTCTCTCTCTCTCTCTCTCTCTCTCTCTCTCTTTCCATTCATTTCAAACAGCATTTTTTTTTTAATCCATCGTTTGAATTCATTGTATTTGCTATTTTTTCGGCTATTCTACCATTTAATTTCACTACAGGTACTATATTTTCACAACTGTATATTTGATTTGACTGGTGACACTAGTCTTTTTAACTGCTGTATCGTTTGTTTCAGCGGAAGCACTAATTTCTGAACCATCTTATCCTTTAATCACTTCTGCCATTACTTTTTTTTTTATCTAAAGTATCAGTTAATTTCGCTACAAACGCTAATTTTACAACAATATTTTCTTGAATCCTTGTGAGCCACATCGTCCTTGCTTTCCCTGTCGTGTAGTGTGCCAGACCTCTTGTCGCTGATGTTTTATACTGGGACTGCCACGATGGCCTGATGGCTTCTTGTAGCTTCCCTTGCCTTCTTGTTTTCTTATATCTTTGTCCAGCTCGGCAGTTTCTTGAGCAACATCAAGGAACACACTTTTTTTATTGTAACTTGAAGCCCCTGACCAAATATATATCCTAACAATATTAATTTGTGCGTATTCCTAGCGCTTGTCTTTCATCCATATGAGGTTGTTGATGCTAGGCAGACATGTTTTATACAGTATTATGCTTTTGTCCCGCTCATCAGTCACTTTTATCAATACCAAGCAGCAGCAACTTGTGACGTGAAGGTTTTGACCAGATATATTCTCAACGACGTTTCTGTTCTTGCATTCCTAGCACTTCTCTTCAATTCATATTAGATTCATGTTAGATAGCCATGTTTTAATACACGTGCACGCCCGATGGGTTCTTACAGTTTCCCTTATTATCTTGTGTTTTTATGTTTTGTTTTTCTCTTCGTTGAAAGTGAACCCTCGACGTGAAGCCTTGAGTGATGCCGCGCTGTTCCTCCTCCTGCCTCGTGTTTCATCTCGTAGCAAATAGTAAACTTTTACGTTGATCTCTCGTAAGCTTTTCTAAGTCTTCTGTCTTGACCTCAGTAACCTTCCCCCGCCTGGCACTCACTCCTCACCACTCCTCATAGCTCCTCTCTAACCTGCCCACGCCCTTACACTCCATCTTTATCACACACGCCTCTTTCCTTCTTTAGTACTCCTAATAACTCCTCCCTAAGCTGCACACGCCCTCACAACTCGGAGATCCTTGCTATCCTTCACAGACCACCCCTAGCCCTCACACACCTTTCCAGTGCCCTTACAGATCCTCCCCAACCCTCACAAACTGTCCTTAACCCTGACACACCCTACTACCCGTCACACACCCTCCATTCACCCTCACTCACTCTCCCTAATTACTCCAGCCTTGCAGCAACACATCACCAATACATGCTCAATACAGCGTCGCCTCTCCTTCGCCTCTCGCCGCCCGTGTATCGGTAAGCGAACACCTGCCGTCTGCCGGTGCAACGCTACCGCTAATCGTTCTTTGTCGAGAGGAAGCATCTCTCTCTCTCTCTCTCTCTCTCTCTCTCTCTCTCTCTCTCTCTCTCTCTCTCTCTCGGGACCTAACAAGCCCTCATATGAACGAGCCACTTTGCTAATTATCCATAACCACCGCTAAACACTCGGGTAATTACACACAGTTAATGGTTCATAAGTCTGCCGCCCGGAGCAGTGTTGTCGCCTAATTAGTTCACAAGCTTGGCTGTAAAAGGCGGCATCACACATTCTAGTAATAACATGTGTCACTCATAGCTGGCATGGGAATCTCTCATCTTTATTTAGTCAGCAAAGATTATACGAGAAATTTTATATTGCGCTTGTTTCTACTGTCGCCAGCTTCCTGTCTTTGTGCAGCGAGGATGTACGATGATTGCTGGGCTACATGCGGCCATTACGCCACGAAGGCCGCTGTAATAAGTAGTACTGTCCCTTGTGTCTGTAAGAGTAGTTTGTAGACACACACACACACACACACACACACACACACACACACACACACACACACACACACACACACACACACAATTATCTTCCAACTTTGGCTAATCATTCTGGCTTTTTTCTTTAGGGACCGGGAACCCTTTTTTTTTTTCTCTCTCTCTCTCTTTTGTTGCCCTAGGCCAGTGCCCTTTTTACATGAAACACACACACATACACACACACACACACACACACACACACACACACACACACACACACACACACACACACACACCTGAGCATGTAGAGAATCTTGCCGTCTGGGTTGAGTCTGACGAGCACGTTGGGCACAGTCACGAACTGGAACTCGGCAAGCTTGGCGTTGGGGAAGTACACCTCGGGCTTCCAAATCGCCTTCACCAGGTTGGGGTCGTTGAGGTCCAGCGGCCGCGTGATGTCTGGGTGCCGCAGCCGCTCGTCCTCCCACTCCTGCCGCAGGTATAGGTCCACCTGGTAGTCCTGCGGGGAGGGACACAGGGGGTGTTAGGACGCGGGGTGAGGGATGGAGCAGTACAGGGGATCAGAAAATGTCCTTAGAGTAGGCTGCGGAAAGTGCCTGCTGCTCCCGGAGAGTGCCGCGGCCAGCGGGGAGGACAGTGCCCGCGGGGAGGACAGTGGCATCGGGCGGGGGACGCAGTACCGAAAGCTGACGCACTAATCAGTGATACACTTTTTTACTTCCCTAATGAATGGCATATACGCTGTGCGTCATTGCTATCAAAAGCGTGACGCACACACCTGTAAACCTGCGACAGCTCCCAAACATGCCACCAAACAGTATTGCTGTAAAACAAACAAACAGTAGCAGCACATCGTGTTCGAATACATGCTTTCACTCACTGCCTTGTTTTGCAAATAGAAAAAAGAGAGTTTACATTTCCACTCAACGTGGGTGTGTGATGAACCGTCCCGAGGCATCCTTCCCTCCCCTCCCTCTCCCGCCCCATACTGTAATTACGGCAGTGTGATGGGGAGAGCAGTGAGAGCAGTGAGGGCAGTGAGGGCTGGCCACACTTTGCTGTGCACACGCTGGTACACATCCCGTCACGCCGCGAGACGCGCCACTCTGTCACCTCCATCAGCTCCCTGCAGTGCTCATAGCAGGGGATCCGTGGCGGCGCTGTTACTGCCGCCAGCCATCAAGGCACCTCACGGCACCTCACGCCAGGCAAACACCAGCCTGGCGGCGTGTGGGGTGATAACCAGCAGAAGTCAGGCACGCTGCCCTCCTGCCATAGGTCTTGGGAAAGACTGACGACGTGGCACGCTGCGGCACGTTTTCGGGTTCAAGCTTGATAAAATTATGTAAAAATGAATAAATAAATAAATAAATGGATAGGAAGAAATTTGTTCTCAAATGGAGAGGTAGGTTAACGGAATAGATTCAATAAGCAGGTTGTTTTAAAAGGAGATAAGACAAATTTATGGAGAGGGATGAAAGAGGTCAGTTTTATATATTAAATTTCGTCTCACCGTGTGCTCGGGACAGAAAGAGAGAGAGAGAGAGAGAGAGAGAGAGAGAGAGAGAGAGAGAGAGAGAGAGAGAGAAAATCAGACAGACAGACAGACTGACACCCCGCAACCAGACACCGCACAGCCATGCAAGGAACACCGCACCATTCTGCAGTAAGATTGAATTATAAGCGGGGTTGGAGGAGCGAGGGGACGCGGCTTTGATGTTTGGCGAGTTCCCACGCAATGAAAGGAAGGCATTTTGTGGACTCTTAAGTGACTCAATAGAAAAAGATAATAACAATAATGATAAGGAAATAAACTACAATTCAGTGGATATAACTACTCAGCAGAACAGCTTTCCTTATACAACAAACAACGGCAGTAGAAATAACAACAACAACAACAACAACAGCAACAACAACAACAACAACAACAGCACAGTAGTACAGTTTGTTTCCAGACATTTTACTAAACGACTGTTCTTGCTGAAGACTTGCACAACATGAACTTGAACCACATTGAGGATGAAGCGACTCAGCGTTCACGAGCGTGGATGTTTGGAAGTGAAATTTAGCGCACGCTCAGACCAAGAAAAGAAACCATTTCCTGCCTCCAACATGTCGTCAACTCTCGCATTTTCTGATTTTCTAACATAAACAACAGATTGGAAGTTGCAGTGAATCTTACAATCAGATTACTAGTGCGTGTGTGTGTGTGTGTGTGTGTGTGTGTGTGTGTGTGTGTGTGTGTGTGTATTATTTTAATTTTCATGAATTTTACATACGTTGGTAAGGTGAAGCAGAGCGGAAGACGTAAAATAAATGTGAAGTGAGGAGTAAGAAGAAATTCGGCGCACCCTCACTTAGGCCTCCTGACACCGCCCAAACACACGCACATGAAAGATAAAGTTCATATATTCTTACATTGCATTGTTAGTAATGTGCATGCCAGTATATGTTTCTTCCTAACAGATATTATGTTTTGAGCCAATGAAGTGCGTCTTTGCTGCCAATGTCAGCGTGGAACTGAAGTGGTGAAAGGCCAAGGCACATTTTTTACCTTGCCTCAAAATAGTGAAAATGTTGTGTGTTTGTACAAATAAAAGCCAGCACACACACACACACACACACACACACACACACACACACACACACACACACACACACACACACACACACACACACACATATCAGGTGTGAAATATACGAAACCTGCATTTTTGACCCACGCAAAAGACACATACACACACACACACTCTCTCTCTCTCTCTCTCTCTCTCTCTCTCTCTCTCTCTCTCTCTCTCTCTCTCTCTCTCTCTCTCTCTCTCTCTCTCTCTCTCTCTCTCTCTCCCCTCCAGTGTGTCTATGGTACCATATACCTGCTGATAAAAGGAAGTCCTTGACACTTAGACGTCAGACCTAAAAGGGGACGGGGTGGTAAAACTTGGCTGCAGGCAGGTTCTGAGATCAATTCTCCGAGAGTACTTTACCAAGTGACCTGCCACCGAACATACTCTTATGGTATTATGTCCTTACCAGCTGGAGTATCTCTGCTTCAGTACCATATGACTGTAAGCCTGTTTGACCACCACTTCAGACTATGCTGACGTTATGTTTTGTTTTAAGGAACCCAAATATTCTGCCTCCTGACTCACCCAGCTATGCAGATTACTTGCTTTGGCTGCCACACTCAGCTATGCATGATCTCTGTTGCTACATTCGCCTCCAACATTCCTCGCACATTGATAAGTATACAAATAGAAAAATAACAGTGTTGCCGGCTCACTTTTGCTTCCCTACACTAACAATACGGTCTCCCCTCAACGCTGGCTTGTCCCTACACTATCATGTGCAGCGAAGGGCTTGTCTTAAATCATGTTGGGAGGGACTCCCCTCGCACGACAGAGGCGTGAAGGAGGCGGAGTGAGTGAGTGGCGGTGATGGGAATGAAATGGTGGTGATAACTGTGGTGGTGATGGTGGTGGTGATGGTGGTGGTGATGGTAGTGGTGATGATGGTGGTGCTCGCTTCATCATAAGTAATGGCATATGTGTGTATGAGAGAGAGAGAGAGAGAGAGAGAGAGAGAGAGAGAGAGAGAGAGAGAGAGAGAGAGAGAGAGAGAGAGAGAGAGAGAGAGAGAGAGAGAGAGAGAGAGAGAGAGAGAGAGAGAGAGAGAGAGAGAGAGACTATAAGATCCTTTTATGTAAGACAGAATTTGGCCACAGGCAATAAAAAAAAATAGAAAAAGGTCCACTAAAGCTCAAAAAAAAAAAAATACGGAAGCTACAGAGAGAGAGAGAGAGAGAGAGAGAGAGAGAGAGAGAGAGAGAGAGAGAGAGAGAGAGAGAGAGAGAGAGAGAAAGGGGCGCACTTAACATGTACAGTCCCCTAAGAAGTGACGTCACCAAGTCAAGTGAGTTTAATGTGTAGGAAAAAAATAAAAAATAAATAAATCAACATATGGACTCGTGAACTGCTCTACATTAAGATTCAAGACTAAGAAGACTAAGACTCGGGAGAACTGAAGAACTGGGTAACTAACAGGTCTTCCTTCTGCTGCTGTTGTCTGGAGTCACCACACTGGATCAGCTTTCTCAAATCTGTTCTTTTCATCTCCATCCTTCCTGTAGTTACTTACAAAGATTTCACACCTTGCCTTTAGTGCTGTGAATTATTGCATACCTCAGTGAAAGGCTTGAAAGATCTCCTCCTCCTCCTCCTCCTCCTCCTCCAGACAGATAGATTCATTTCCAGCATGTCTACACGTCTTTTGTAAATATGTCTTAGTTTTCTCAGAGTTTCCAGAGCGTGTCAAGTACCGGACGCTTGCTTGTTGGTCCTCACTCCTGGAAACACTGCACTATATAATTCATTAGGGAGATAAGAGAGGATAAGAAGATAAGTTTTGATTTGGGTGCACTGGAATGAAATGACAGCCGATAGAGATAAGAGAGGAGAGAAAGATAGGTGAATAAATAAATAGAAATAAATGAATCAAGAGAGAGAGAGAGAGAGAGAGAGAGAGAGAGAGAGAGAGAGAGAGAGAGAGAGAGAGAGAGAGAGAGAGAGAGATTGAAACATATAATTCTTGTGCTCTTGAGTAATGAATCTTCTCTCTCTCTCTCTCTCTCTCTCTCTCTCTCTCTCTCTCTCTCTCTCTCTCTCTCTCTCTCTCTCTCTCTCTCTCTTTCATTATCGTTATTTCCACTTGAGATTAGAGCCACAAAATTTTCCCCTTTATAATTTTTCTCCACACCTCTATTTTTTTCCCCTTCTTCTTTTCCCTTCTTGGCGTCTTGATGTTGTTTTTTTCTTTCTTCTTTTGTCTTCCTTCTTGTCTCGTCTTTTCTCTGCCTTCGCTTGCCTTTATTGTTTCTCACCCTTCAGTCCTCGTTCCTCGTTACTCATGCGGTATAGACTCTCTCTCTCTCTCTCTCTCTCTCTCTCTCTCTCTCTCTCTCTCTCTCTCTCTCTCATTTGGAAGATTAAACAGCTGACAGAAAAAATGAGAGCTAGAAAGAAAGAAAATGTGTCTCAGCTTTGCAAATGGAGAGAAAAAAAGAAATGATAAGAGAGAGAGAGAGAGAGAGAGAGAGAGAGAGAGAGAGAGAGAGAGAGAGAGAGAGAGAGAGAGAGAGAGAGAGAGAGAGAGAGAGAGAGAGAGACGCAAAGGGATGAGTAATGGAAGAAGATGGGGAGAAGAGGAGAAGGAGGAGGAGGAGGAGGAGGGGACGTCGGAATGGTGAGTCCTAGTTTTGCTTCTTTAGGTCATTTCCTCCTCCTCCTCCTCCTCCTCCTCCTCCTCCTCCTCCTCCTCCTCCTCCTCTTTCTCCTCCTCCTCCTCCTCCTCCTTAGAAATCAAAAAAAGCTAGTCAAGTAATTTCTTAGTAATCTTTTATCTTTATGAGAGAGAGAGAGAGAGAGAGAGAGAGAGAGAGAGAGAGAGAGAGAGAGAGAGAGAGAGAGAGAGAGAGAGAGAGAGAGAGAGAGAGAGAGAGATTAAAGAGAACACACCCTCCTTCAGTAGACGTCTCCACATTGGCAAATATTTACAAGACAAAAAAGAGGAAAAAAGAAAATACCTTGGGTTATATTCTTACAGAGAGAGAGAGAGAGAGAGAGAGAGAGAGAGAGAGAGAGAGAGAGAGAGAGAGAGAGAGAGAGAGAGAGAGAGAGAGAGGGAGAGGAAAGGGGAAGAGAGTGGAGTGGATGTGAGAGATTAAGGGTGAGGAAGAGAGGTGGAGAGAGAGAAGACACGCAGTGATGGAGAGGGAGAGGGAGAGGAGGGAAGCCGGGAGGAGCACGAAGGAGAGGAAGGGAAGAGATCAAATGGTAGAAGGGAGGAGGAGGAGGAGGAGGAGGAGGAGGAGGAGGAGGAGAAGGATGAGGATGAGGATGAGGAGGAGGAGGAGGAGGAGGAGGAGGAGGAAAGGGTGAAGGAAAGGAAGATATGTGAGGTCTGGCGGGAATGTGGACACTTTGGAGATAGGGAAGGAGAGGAGGAGGAGGAGGAGGAGGAGGAGGAGGAGGAGGAGGAGGAGGAGGAGGAGGAGGAGGAGGAGGAGGAGGAATGGAGAAGGGGATGAAAGGTCAGGAAAAGCTGAAAGATGGAGAGAAAAAGTAAAAAAGAATAGAAAGAAAAAGAGAAAAAATAAAGAGGAAGAGGAGGAGGAGGAGGAGAGAGAGGAGAAGTGACCCACTGGAGACTTTGATATGTGACGGGGAGAGAGAGAGAGAGAGAGAGAGAGAGAGAGAGAGAGAGAGAGAGAGAGAGAGAGAGTATATACAGACCCGGTAATCTCGAAGCATGCAAAATTGAATCATAAACTTAATCAGGAATTTTCATGCATAATGAAGAGTGTGGGCGGGGCTAAATCCATCAGCAGGAGCGTCCCAGTGACTCGAGCAGGGGAAAGCAAACCTCGGTGCAGGAATAATATCAATAACGCACCACCGCCATTACCTTCCTCCTTGATTAAGAGCAACAGACGTTCACAGCTGCCGGGATCTGAGGAAGCTAATCTCTCATGGACGTAGAGGAAGGCTTAATTAGCTGAGTTGCGATAAAATTATTAGGTTTTTCAGAGAGAGAGAGAGAGAGGATAAGGATGTGTACTGAAACCTTTCCATTAATGCAAAGTTATCTATTAAAAGTCACGCATACCCCTTCCCCTCCTTTCCTCCCTTTCTTCCCCTTCCTTCTTTCCTTCCCTTCCTTCCCTTCTTTCTCTTCCCTACCTTTCCTCTCTTCCCTTCCCTCCTTCCCTCCCTTCCTCCCATTTACTTTTTATCTTCCCTCCTTACCTTCTCTTTCCTCCTTCCCTTCTCTACCTTCCCTTCCTTTCATACTTCTCCCCTCCTTTTCCTCCCTTCCCTCCCCTCTCTTCCTTCCCTCCCATCTCTCTCTCCCTGCTTCCCTCTCCTGTCACTCTCCCGCTCCTTTCATTCCTTAACCTCTTCACCTTCTTAGAGAGAGAGAGAGAGAGAGAGAGAGAGAGAGAGAGAGAGAGAGAGAGAGAGAGAGAGCAAACCTTACTGCCCTCTATCCTCAAAACCTATACATAGAAAGAAGAAAAATAAAAATAAAGAAAGAAGAGAAAAAAAAGATTTGAATATAAAGGAGTTTGGTAGAGAAAGTTCTTAGGTACGGGTTGGGTTTGGGTCCAGGCGGGGGTCGTGTTGTGGAGTGATGGGCGTCAGGCTGCGAGAGAGAGAGAGAGAGAGAGAGAGAGAGAGAGAGAGAGAGAGAGAGAGAGAGAGAGAGAGAGAGAGAGAGAGAGAGGGGGGGGGGACTGGACCTACCTAGCTGTTCCCAAGCGGGCAGTAAATCTCGTGTTGACTACTGAGGTGAGGAGAGAGAGAGAGAGAGAGAGAGAGAGAGAGAGAGAGAGAGAGAGAGAGAGAGAGAGAGATGGTTGTTTGACGTCGGAATGAAAACAAAGACAAATGAAAAACGGAGTTGAATGGAAAGCGAAAAAGAAAACACACAAAAAATGATAAATAACGGAAGAACAGTAAAAGGTGATAAACAAGGGAATGGAGAAACAGTATGATAAACAAGAAAAGGGAGACAAAAGATGATAAACAAAGGAAGAGAAGAAAAACTAATAACTAAGGAAGGAAGAAAAAAAACAAGGAAAGAGAAAGAAAAAAAAAGATGAGAAGGAAGAGAAAAGATAAACAGCAAAAGAGACAAAACAAATAAACAAGAAAAGGAAAACAGAACCGATAAACAAAAGAAAGAAGAGGAAGAAAACAAACCGACAAAAAGAAGTAAAGAAAGAAGAAAAGAGAGAGAGAGAAAAAAAAACACGACACTTCCCGAGAATCGAAAAAGAGAGAGAGAGAGAGAGAGAGAGAGAGAGAGAGAGAGAGAGAGAGAGAGAGAGAGAGAGAGAGAGAGAGAGAGAGAGAGAGAGAGAGAGTGTGTGTATGTGAAATGAATCAAAATAATGTATAATACAATGGTACTTAGTGTCACGGAAGGAAAGAAATATACTCCCTGTTTCTTTCCCCGGGCAAAAATGAAAGGAGCGGCCAGTTGGAGGCTTTCGGAAAATACCTTGAAATTATGGGAAGAAATGTTTTACTCTTATTTATTGATGCTTTCCTTCGGGTGGGTTGAGAGAGAGAGAGAGAGAGAGAGAGAGAGAGAGAGAGAGAGAGAGAGAGAGAGAGAGAGAGAGAGAAGGTCGTGGTGGTGGTCTGTCTCCCTCCCTGTCTGTCTGTCTGTTTGTCTGTCCATCTTTATTATTTTTTTTTCGTAAATATTTCGAGTCTATACCGCCTGTAGGTTTGTTCGATCTATACTGCGCTGGCCACACACACACACACACACACACACACACACTCTCTCTCTCTCTCTCTCTCTCTCTCTCTCTCTCTCTCTCTCTCTCTCTCTCTCTCTCTCTCTCTCTCAGATGTTCGTCTTGGCAAGGAATTTATCTTCATATCAGTGTATTAATCCTTGTCGTGCCTCTATCACTGTCTCTATTTTGCGCCTTTCTTTCTTTCTTTCTTTCTTTCTTTCTTTTTCTTTATTTTTTTCTGTCTGTCTGTTTCTTTGTTTCTTTCCTTCATTCTGTCTGTGTCTATATGTTTATTTATCTATCTGTCTTTTTATCTATTATTCTTTGTTGTTATTTATTTTCTATTTATCTACTTTTTTCTTCCTTTGTTTGTTTGTTTCTTCCTTCCTTTCTTGCTCTCTGTCTATCTATATCTATCTCTCTTTCTATCTTTTTTTATTTTTCATTCTTTTTTTCTATTTTTTTTTATTTCTTCGTTTGTTGCTTATTTGTTTATTTATCTATTTTGTTAGTTTGCTTTGTTTATTTCCTTCTGTCCATCTATCCTCCTTTCTTCCTTCCTTCCTTCCTTCCTTCCTTCCTTTTCTCACATTCCCATATCATCTCCCTTCTCATCCCTGCCTCTCCCTCCTCTGCAGTGTCCCTGTATACTCAGTCAGCCCTCTCGAGGCTCCCTCACCTTATCCTTCCCTTATCTCTTCATGCCCTCTTGAACCCCCTATGTCCTCCTCCGTTAGCGCACCCACACACACACACACACACACACACACACACACACACACACACACACACACACACACACACACACACACACACACACACACACACACACACACACACAAGCTTCCTTTTACTTTTTATATTCGTTACTTATTTTCCTTTTATTTCTCTTCCTTCCTCTTTCCGACACACACACACACACACACACACACACACACACACACACACAAATTTCTTCATTTCTTTCCTTCCCGTTTTTCTTCTTCACTATGATATATTTGGTCTTCTCCTCCCTCCTTCCTCCTTCCTCCATCCTCCTCCTCCTCCTCCTCCTCCTCCTCCTCCTCCTCCTCCTCCTCCTCCTCCTCCTTCTTCTCTGCACGTACAGTACATAAATATAACAGTTTAGTTTCACATTTCGTCGCTTTCGTAGACTGACACCTAACCTCTCGCCTGGAGGCCTCCCGTCTCTCTCTCTCTCTCTCTCTCTCTCTCTCTCTCTCTCTCTCTCTCTCTCTCTCTCTCTCTCTCTCTCGTCTAGACCTTCTTTACTCTGTTCAGTGTTACATTGAGAGAGAGAGAGAGAGAGAGAGAGAGAGAGAGAGAGAGAGAGAGAGAGAGAGAGAGAGAGAGAGAGAGAGAGAGAGAGAGAGAGAGAGAGAGAGAGAGAGAGAGAGAGGTAAGGCAAGATGTCGTGTTTGGTCAACTCTCGGCACAGAAAAAAACTTGGAAAATCAAACCAATTTGGGAGAGGGAGCAGGAATTTCCTTTTTCAGGTATTGCGTTGTGTCTCCCTTGCCTCCCTTGTCCTCTGGCGGTGGTGGTGGTGGTGGTGGTGTCGGTGGTACTCCTTGTCTTCTTCCTCTTCGTTGCTCAGTATCTGTATTTTTGTTTTTCTGTTGTTTTCATTATTGCCATTATTATTTTTTCTTCTTCCTCCACCTCCTCCTCCTCCTCCTCCTCGTCCTCTTTTTTTTTTCTTCTTCTTCTTTCAAATTTTTATTATCATTAGCATCGTTGTCATTGTCATTCTTTCTTCCTTCCCTTCATTTACTCTTTTTTCTTTCTCTTGTCCTACAAATCCATCTTCATCTCCTCCTCCTCCTCCTCCTCCTCCACCTCCTCCTCTCCTCTCCTCCCTTTCATTTCTTTCCTGTCTCATATATGTTTCTCTGTTGCTCTTTATTATGATCCTGCCAGTATAAACTCTCTCTCTCTCTCTCTCTCTCTCTCTCTCTCTCTCTCTCTCTCTCTCTCTCTCTCTCTCTCATATTTGTGTTTATTCATCCTGTGTTTGTTTGTTTGTCTTTCCTTCCTTCATTCTGCTTGTCGTTGCCTCTCATTTCCCTCCAACCTGTGAGAGAGAGAGAGAGAGAGAGAGAGAGAGAGAGAGAGAGAGAGAGAGGAGGGGAGGAGGAGGGGGTAGTGCGCGTACAGTATGTGTTCAGTTATTTTTTTCTCATATTTGGTTTCTTGACGTCCCCGTGTGACTGTCTATTTGTTTTTCCGTCTGTCCATCTGTCTGTCTCTGTGTCCGTCCGCCTGTCGCTTTTTCCTCCGTGCCGTCTTTTCAGAGAGCGTTGTGAGATAATAAAAAGCCAAACTCTATACATGGCAGCGAATGGAACTCCATCAAAGGCGTGTAGGGAGGGGACGGCTCGCCAAATGACTCTCTCTCTCTCTCTCTCTCTCTCTCTCTCTCTCTCTCTTCATATTCTGAAACACTTCTGCGCCACACCTCCATTACTTTCAGATATTCTAGTTGAAGTCACACAAGTTTTTAAGGGTATTTTTACGGTTTCAGTGACAGATTTACAAGGTTTTTACGTTGTTAACGTGATAAACACTCTTGGGAACCCGGCTAATCATCCCTGTGGCCTTGGAGATAGACGGCATCACAGAACAAACCGTTCTGCACGTTCTGTGTGTGTGTGTGTGTGTGTGTGTGTTTCGCTGTTAATATACGCACAGTGACCCGTGTGGCGTGACGTGTTGTGACGTATTGTTGTTGTGAGGGTGTGCTGTGTCGTGTGACGCCGAAATGTGTGAATTATATTTGAATTTTTGCGGCTCGGAAATTATATATATATATATATATATATATATATATATATATATATATATATATATATATATATATATATATATATATATATATATATATATATGTGTGTGTGTGTGTGTGTGTGTGTGCGCACAATGATCAATGAGTCACATTAGCTTCACGTGAGTGCACAGTGGCGTAATATCGTTTATAAATGTTGATGGTACTATAGTAGACTGCAGCGAGAGGCTGCGTAATGGAGGCGGGAGTGGCGGGGAGGCAGTGATACGAGGGAGAGGGAGAGAGAGGTGGGGAGAGTGGCTGTTCCGTCCAGCAGCTCCCCGCCATGTTCATTAGTACCTTCACTTACATTGCAATGGCGAAAATTACTTGATGTAAAATTAATGAAATGGTGGATATCACGCTCGTGCTGCATACAAGCACGAGACTCACATGTGATGGAGAAGGCTTCGCTGACCTTGCCGTAAACGTACAAAAAATGTGGGGGACGTGTCTAGCATGACTGTGATAGCATTCGAGTGTGTGGGAAAATTCGATATTTTCTAAGTCCAGCGACCTCTGCACCAGTCAAGAGTAAATACTGAAATGATTTTCTTTTGTTTATAACTGGGATTTGTGGGTAGCAGCATGTTAGGCTTTCATGGTATCAATACAGCTGATCCCTCCAATCACTCGCTGCCACTCGTGGGGCCATTCCTGAGGCTGCCAGTCACGACTTTCCACGGTAGGTTCAGTACACTTTTCATTTGTTTCAGAGACACATCAGTTATTCTGATAGAGGCTCAGTGTCATTTGTTAATAAGGCTACCCAGTGGAGGAAGGTGAAGCAAACAGTGCCAGTGTTCAGCAGGAAAAAAAGTTACTATGTGAGATATTTAGCATCAGTGATGGTCAAGATGTGATGTAGACGTAAGGAAGAGGTTCCACGTGTTTATTAAGGAAGCTGCCAAACTGTACCCACTTCCGTCGTCCTGAGAATCTCCACACAACACCAGTAAGGCATAATGGTATAATTTTTGAGATCCCTTGGTAGGTTAGGTTATGCTAGATTAGATTTGGTTATGTTATGTTAGGCTACATTAGGTTAGGTTATGCTAGGTTAAGTTAGATTAGGTTACGTTATGCTATGTTAGGTTAACGTCCTAGCGAGGGAGGTCCAGGGGCTAGGATAGGTTAGGGAAATAAGAAATGTTAAGGTAAATTCCCTTAGAATTTAGAAATATTAAGGTAAATTTCCTTAGATCTGAACGACCTTATTTCACTTATTTTTCAACGCCCCAAAATAAATCCCCGATTCCCCCACAGGCCCCGAAGCTTGTTGGGGAGGTGGGAAGGGCGGACTTACCAAGAAATAACGCACGCTGTTCGCCTCTAGTCCCTCTTTACTTGTGACTTTTGTGGTTGCCTCGCGGAGCGCAGCGTGACTTGTCTCCGCAGCTCGCCACTCCACCACCGTGACGCGTATCACCCGTGCAGCGTGAGGGGTTAGGAAATTACCGTGATTTTATGTGAAATTAGATAGGGTCACAAAAGGGACAGGCATTCCATTTGTGTTTGTGGTGTTTTGGTGAAGCTTAGGTAATGACAAGCGAGGTGTGGTGCGGTGGATATGTTATAGAAGGTTAGATACAACAGTAAACATTAAAATAAGTTTAGCTTAGGTGATTACAGGCGAGATGTGGTTCGATAGTTATGTTGTATGAAGATTAGACACCACGGCTACACTCACTAGTTCAGGTTAGGCGATGACAGGCGGAAGTGATCATACAGCTCTGTTTCTTGGATCAAATCGGGCACCACAGTTACATTTGGGATGGATTAGTACTACATGTGTATTGACAGGCGAGGTGTGGCTCCGTAGTTATGTTGCATGAAGATAAGACACAACAGTTAACATTTTCACTAGTGCTGCTTAGGTAATAACAAGCTAGATGTGAACCGATAGTTGTGCCGTATGAGAATAAGGTACTATGGTTACGTGTTGACTGATGCAGCATTGGTGATGACAGGCGAGGTGTGATGCGGTAGTTACGTGGGTCTGTTTCCTAACTAGTCTGTATACAATGTAGACGTGTGTTCTCTGTTACAGGGAACCGTGGCAGGCCGTCCTCGTGTGGCGCGGGTTGGCGTGTGGTATTGTGACGCAGTAGTTAAGTAATGAGTCGTGACAGGATGAGACGCGGTGTTGTGGGAGGGAGGAGAGGGAGGAGCAGAGAGTGGGGAGAGAGGATGTGCTGCGTGTGTCGTGCTACAGCTGACTGGCGCTGATTGCAACTCAAAACCATTTAATTTCGTGGCGTTAAGAGGACATAGGGTTGTGTTGTTAAACACATCAGGACTATTTTCAAGGGCCACAGAGATTATTAACATTCAGCTCAACAACTTAATTTAAAAAAAAAGACGCAGGGTCGTATTCTTAAACTCTGCTCCTTCATCAGAACTGTTCCAAGGCCACAGAGGTTATTTCTACTCAACCATTTAATTTCACGGTAAAAGAACACGGTCGTATTCTTACCCTGTTTTCTCATCACGACGATTTTCAAGTGGAACAGATTATTATTACGGTCCTCAATGGATGTATTCTCCTGTAAATGATGCAAGATTCCTGTTAAACTACCTCTAGAATCATGAAACACTTAAAAACCCCTGAATCCCTCCCCCCACACTCGATATAATGCACCGTCATGTCTCTTCAGAACGTGTAATGCAATGATTCGTGCGTCCTTCACAACCACGCAGGTGCTTCATTACGTGTGTTGCTTCATTACGGCGGACGGTGAGCAGGAGGAGCGGGAAGTCGAGACAGTGAAAGACCAGCAACAGTTTAAACATCAATGCCTGTTCACGAGTCCGTTTTAATCCTTGCTTGTTAATTCACTAGTAGCATTAATTTTGTCTCCTTATCTTATCCTTTCATTTTCTCTCCTCATGTGCAAGACCACTAACGGTTTAACTGTCCTCGCCTGTTTAACGAGTCCATTCAAACCCTTGCCACTTGCCACTGGTAAACTCAGGCGTCTTATTGCTTTCCCCTGTGTCTCCTTTCATTTGTCTATCACTTCTCCTCCCTTTCATCCTCCCTCCCACCACTTTGAATATCCTTGCTTGTTACTGAGTCCATTTAAAAATTCTTTCATACATCCTTAATAAACTTGCTGCTTACTCGTTTCCTTGCTTATCTCCTTTCATTTATTTTTCCTCCCTTTTATCTCTCTCTCTCTCTCTCTCTCTCTCTCTCTCTCTCTCTCTCTCTCTCTCTCTCTCTCTCTCTCTCTCTCTCTCTCTCTCTCTCTCTCTCTCTCTCTCTCTCTCTCTCTCTCTCATTACCATTACTCTCCCCATCTCCTCCTCCCCTAATTAGTGCTTCTCTCCTCACCATTGATTGCTTCCAATTCTCCCCACTTTCCCCGCCCGTCTATTCCACCCAATGTAGTGCAGAAGGTGGAGGGAATTTCCGCTGTTTTTTTTTTCTTTGGTTTTAGTTTTATTGCGTGATAAGGAAGGGGAGATGTCGGTCTTGTTCTTTCTGTGGTTATTCTCTCTCTCTCTCTCTCTCTCTCTCTCTCTCTCTCTCTCTCTCTCTCTCTCTCTCTCTCTCTCTCTCTCTCTCTCTCTCTATTATTTACATTATCACTACCACAATTGACCACCTTTTCTTCCTTTTTTCCTCTACACACACACACACACACACACACACACACACACGGAAAGGACCTATAGAAGCCAGGGGGGAGAGAGACACCAAGGGGAAAAATAATAATAAAAAAAAAACATAAATCTTCCTCTATTGAGATGAAACCAAGGAAGAAAAAGAGCAGGGCGTTGTAATATATGAGTACGCCTACCTGTCCACACCTGTAATTATCAAGGCAGGTGAATTTGCCTCGCGGTGAAAGAAGTAATGACGTGGGTATAACATTCCTCCCTCTCCCGCCGCCGCCGCCCGCCCTGGAATACTTAATTGGATGCAAGATTTAAGGGCAAGGTGTAGTGAAGATTGAGGTTTTTTTTTTTTTTTTTTCATATCTATTCATTCAGACTTCATCGTTGGGTTTTGTAGGTTAGAGTAAAAGAAATGGTGCGTTTTGTGGATTTGTGAGGCTGTGTGTGTGTGTGTGTGTGTGTGTGTGTGTGTGTGTGTGTGTGTGTGTGTGTGTGTGTGTGAGGAGCGGGATAGTGGAAGATATTAAAGTGCAATTATTTATGTCCTGGTTTAATTAATTGTTTGTCTGATGCAAGATTACCATTCGCTCCCTGACGCCGCCCCCCATTACTCACCAACCTACACACACACACACACACACACACACACACACACACACACCTGAACCTCCATTACGAGGCTCATATCGACCAATATCCAGGTAATAGTTCAATTTCACCTCTATAGGTCATCACATCACGCCCTCCCCCACTCTCTCTCTCTCTCTCTCTCTCTCTCTCTCTCTCTCTCTCTCTCTCTCTCTCTCTCTCTCTCTCTCTCAGTTTTTCGGTGTTTCTTACATCCGTCCCTTCTCTCTCTCTCTCTCTCTCTCTCTCTCTCTCTCTCTCTCTCTCTCTCTCTCTCTCTCTCTCTCTCCCGGTGATCCATACATTTTTCTCTCCTTTTCATCTCCCTTCCCTCTTCCTTCTGTCTTCTTTCACTCTCTCCCTTCCCTCCCTCCACCTGTCAGATCCTGTTTCCTCCACTCATTCCTCCTCCTCCTCCTCCACCTTTTTCTCTCCAACTTTCTTCGCCTTCTCCATTACTTCTCGTCATCCGTTCTCCTTCACTCCCTCCTTCCTTTCTTATTATTCTATTTTTTCCTCTTTTTCATCTCTTACCTTCGTCATTTTTCCTTTTTCCTTCTCGATAGGTATTATTAGGAGTGGACACACACACACACACACACACACACACACACACACACACACACACACACACACACACACACACACACACACACACACACACACACACACACACACACACACACACACACACACACATTGATTCCTGTCTCGTAAAATAGAGAAAAAAGTGAGAAGAGGAGAAGAAGAAGAAGAAGAAGAAGCAGAAGAAAAAAAATGTGTGTGTGTGTGTGTGTGTGTGTGTGTGTGTGTGTGTGTGTGTGTGTGTGTGTGTGTGTGTGTGTGTGTGTGTAAGGGCAAGTGAGGGAGACAGAGTGTGGAGGATACTGAAAGTGAGAGAGAGAGAGAGAGAGAGAGAGAGAGAGAGAGAGAGAGAGAGAGAGAGAGAGAGAGAGAGAGAGAGAGAGAGAGAGAGAGAAAGGAAGGAAGAAGGGACGGATGTAAGAAACCCCGAAAAATTGAGAGAGAGAGAGAGAGAGAGAGAGAGAGAGAGAGAGAGAGAGAGAGAGAGAGAGAGAGAGAGAGAGAGAGAGAGAGAGAGAGAGAGAGAGAGATTCTTTCCGTTTCCTTCCCCTCCCTCCATCATTCTCCATTCCAGAGTTTTTCTTTTCTTTCTCCTCATTATTCTTTTCTTCTTTTCCTGTCTTTCGTAATACAATCTTCACTGCTCCTTTTGTTTGGTATTTTTCTTATTCTCCTCCTCCTCCCCCTTCGCCTTCGTCTTCTTCCTCTTCTTCTTTGTATCCTTCTCGTGTCTCTCACTCCTCCTTTTCCTTATCTCCGCTCATTCATATTTTTTTTTCCTCTTTTCTGTTTTTCACTTCTTCCCCCTCCAATTCCTCTATTCATTTATTTTATGTGTAACGTATTATATATCTTTTCCTTCGTCCTCCTCTCCCATTAATCTATATCCCCATCACATCTCTTCCTCCTCCTCCTCCTCCTTCTCCTCTTGAACCTCCTCCTCCTCCTCCCTCATTTTTCTCCCTCCTTTTCCCTTCAAAATGGACGCGGCTACAGCTAACAAAGCAAATTTGGAATGTAAACAGAGGTCAATTTAGTACGTGAGGCTTAAGGGAAGTTGCAAGAAACCATCAGGCGGACACGTGGCAGTCACTGTGTGGAATGTGCGTAACTGGGAGACGTAGGATATGGGAGGCAATAAGACAGAAGACAAAGGGAGATGAGGAGATGGGGAGGCATTGTTACCAAATTAAAGAAAGTAGAACTGAATTGATGGATAGAGGAGCAGTGAGGATACAGGGAGCAAGGCGCGTGAAGGCAGAGGGAGGTCAGAAGGCACTGTTACCAAATTAAAGAAGAAAACAACAGCTGAACTTAAAAAAAAAAAGAAAGAAAGATGGGGAAAAAATACGAGCTGGAATATGGGAGGCAGTAAGGGGGGTGAGGAGAAAGGGAGAAAAGCAGGAAAGATCAACTAAACTTAAGAGATGGAGTGAAGGTACAGGGTGGAAATACTAGTAGGAAATGGAGCGTGAGAGAAAGGCAGCAGAGGACAGAGCGAGATAAGCAAGCACTGTTACCAAATTAGAGGAGGAAAGAAGATCAAATGAAGTTAAAAGAATGGCGAGGGAGTGGGGATACGAGATGGATATTGGTAGAAAATTTGTTAAGTAGGCAGTGAGGCACCTGAGGACACAGGGACATAAGGAGACACTGTTTAAAAAAATAATATACATAAAAGCCTTAGGAGAATTTAAGTAAAGGAAGTAGATACATGCAGCGATATTGTAAAAATAATACCATTTCTTCACTCTCCTCTCACCTCCCCTCTCTCGCTACCTGTCCTTCCTTCTCCCTTCCTCTCTACCGCCCTTCCCTTTCCATTTACCTGCACCTCTTCCCTCTGCTCTCCCCACTTACCCCTACCTCCCTACCTCTCCTCCCTCCCCTTGTTTCCTCCTTTCCTTCCATCTCTCAATGTCGAAGAAGGCTACGGGTCAATAAGTCGAGAGAGAGAGAGAGAGAGAGAGAGAGAGAGAGAGAGAGAGAGAGAGAGAGAGAGAGAGAGAGAGAGAGAGAGAGAGAGAGAGAGAGAGAGAGAGAGAGAGAGAGAGAGAGGACATACACGATCTCTCTCTCTCTCTCTCTCTCTCTCTCTCTCTCTCTCTCTCTCTCTCTCTCTCTCTCTCTCTCTCTCTCGACTTATTATAGAGAGAGACATATATTATAGAGAGAAAGAGAGAGAGAGGACATACACGATCTCTCTCTCTCTCTCTCTCTCTCTCTCTCTCTCTCTCTCTCTCTCTCTCTCTCTCTCTCTCTCTCTCTCTCTCTCTCTCTCAGGGCTACACCTTTGTTCCTAATGAGGCTTAATTAGGAGATTCTAAAGGTGTATTTCGCTGCTGCTGGTTAATTAATTGACTGAGCCTTACCTGTTGCTCTAGAGAGAGAGAGAGAGAGAGAGAGAGAGAGAGAGAAAAAAATAGAGAAAAAGAGAGAGAAAAAGAGAGAGAGAGAGAGAGAGAGAGAGAGAGAGAGAGAGAGAGAGAGAGAGAGAGAGAGAGAGAGAGAGAGAGAGAGAGAGAGTCCCCTGTTTCTCATCAACTTTTCTATCATTATTTTTTTTATACACCCGTTATCATATTTTCTCTTGTCACTTTTTTTTTTTTTCCGCTGTGCTTCTTGTTTACTTTTAATTTGGCGTCGATTCTTCTGTTATTTTGTTTTCCATGTTCTTTTCTTATCCTGCTTCCTTCCCCTCTGCGTTGTGTTCCCAGTTAGTATTGATTTTTTTTTCTTTTTTTAATTTCTCTCTCTCTCTCTCTCTCTCTCTCTCTCTCTCTCTCTCTCTCTCTCTCTCTCTCTCTCTCTCTCTCTCTCTCTCTCTCTCTCTCTCTCTCTCTCTCTCGTATACACACACACACACACACACACACACACACACACACACACACACACACACACACACACACACACACACACACACACACACACACACACACACACACACACACACACACACACACACACACACTCTCACTCACACACACACTCACACTCACAGTTATGCAACCCTTCCAACAGTTTCAAGTGTATCTTCTTCAGCTCGCATTGTCTTCTCTCCACCTTCAGATTTGTCATTCATCTGCCCTCAAGACGCTCACTCCCTCCCACGCAAAATGCTAATCACTTCTGAAATTCTTCGCTGTCTCTAACTTTCTACAAAGGCACAACTTTACCTTCACTCTTCCCCTGTCGGACGCAGCTGTGGATTCATTGCATAACGTAGTATCGGTAGTGTAGTATGAGAGAGAGAGAGAGAGAGAGAGAGAGAGAGAGAGAGAGAGAGAGAGAGCTAGCTTGTAAGTGTACGTGGGTATGTTGCCTTGGTTGACTCAGAGTCGTTAGTGTTTTGCCAACGACTTCAACTGCTTCAAAAGAGGAATATCAAGACGGCTGAGATATTAAACTGAACGCTCTTCCTTCTTGACTGTCTTACTCCTGTCTTTGAATGAACTTTTCCCGCTTTGTCGTGGTTGCCTCGAGTCGTCAATAGCCTGTCCGCGGCTTGAACTGTAGGAGGAGAATCAAGACATCTCGGAAACTAAACTAAACTACCTTCTCTCTTGACTGCCTTACTCCTCTCTTTGAATCTGGGTCTATTTTTTTGTTTTCTTTGTTTGGCTTGGTTGAGTCAGTGTTATTAATATTCTGCCTACGACTTGAACTGTGTCAGAGGAGAACTAACTTAGCTCTCCTACTCCTTTTTTTTTTTTTTTTCATCCCTTTGCTGATGTGACACAAGAGAATAAGAAATAGCTGAAGTTGATAGGTAAGGAAAAGGTGGAGAGGTGGAGTAAGTGGAGACAGTTTTGCCGGGCGTGGAAGACTTGATGGAATGCTAAATGTCTGGCCTCTTGTACCAATTAGAAAGGAAAGAGTGTGTGTGTAGTGTCGCCTGATTAATTTAATGTCTCAAGAATACATTATACTATCATTCTCTCTCTCTCTCTCTCTCTCTCTCTCTCTCTCTCTCTCTCTCTCTCTCTCTCTCTCTCTCTCTCTCTCTCTCTCTCTCTCTCGACAACTTCCACCTCTCTTCCCCTCTCTCTTTTCTTCTCCTTCCCTCGTTTCTCTCCGTGTGTTTCATCTTTGTCCACCCCTTCCTTCGTCTTTACCTCCCTTTTTTTCCTCTTCCCTCCTTCCTTCCTTCCTTCCTTCCTTTCTTGCGCGTGTTTTGTAAAGGGGCAGCCACGTGTAGGCCTATTGGATTCTTGAAGTTTGCCTTGTTTTTCTTATGTTCTTATCTTCCTTCTTCCATTACCTCCTTACCTACCTCCCTCTTTCCATCCTTTCATTCTTTCTTCCTTTCTATTCTTCCTCCCTCTCTTCCTCCTTCCTTCAGTCCATCCTTCCGTCCCATAAGCTTCTACCACACACTCCAAGTCGCCTGTAGTCTAATTTACATAGGAAGGTGCAAGGGAGGGGGACAGACAGCTGGTGGCCACGGTGAACTGTACCTCGCCTGCCTTGTTTTTTGTCTAATGTTTTCAAGGGACTGTGTATTCCAGCCATTTGTCTTCATTTTCTTCCTCTTTCGTTTCTTTTCCTTTTCTCTCTCTCTCTCTCTCTCTCTCTCTCTCTCTCTCTCTCTCTCTCTCTCTCTCTCTCTCTCTCTCTCTCTCTCTCTCTCTCTCTCTTAGCCATTTTCTTTTTCTTTATTCCTTCCGTCATTACTTTCTCACTCTTGAATTTTCTTCTTCGTTGTTGTTGTTTCTCTCTCTCTCTCTCTCTCTCTCTCTCTCTCTCTCTCTCTCTCTCTCTCTCTCTCTCTCTCATCTTTTTATTCTTTCCTTCTATCTTTCCTCTCTTCCTTATTCCATCTCGTTCATTCTCTCCCTTCCTTTCTTCCTTATTTTCTTCATTATTACATATATATATATTTCTGTCACTATTCCTTTCTCCCTCCTTCCTTTCTCCTCCCTTTTTCATATTTTCTTTCCTTTCTCCCTTGCTTTTTTCCCTTCCATTTACATTTCCCTCCCTGTCTCCTTTCCTACCCCACCCCCTTCCCACCACCTGCGTTCATTAATTAACTCTCTCTCTCTCTCTCTCTCTCTCTCTCTCTCTCTCTCTCTCTCTCTCTCTCTCTCTCTCTCTCTCTCTCTCTCTCTCTCTCTCTCTCTTTTCCTTCCATTCACGTATATTTTTCCCTCTCGCCCACCATTCATACCTCTCTCTCCCTCCTTCCTTCCCTTTCTTTCTCTCTCTCTCTCTCACGGCGGTAGGTAATTAAATAGAAGGGCATGTGTAGGTGTAAAGGAAGAGGAAGGTGGGTGGGGGGGGTTCCTGTCTCGCTATACTCGAACCCGGAGATGACAGGTAGACGGTGCTACCTTATCTTAGACGCCAACTCAACTGCAGAGGTGGTGTAGCTCTCTCTCTCTCTCTCTCTCTCTCTCTCTCTCTCTCTCTCTCTCTCTCTCTCTCTCTCTCTCTCTCTCTCTCTCTCTCTCTCTCTCTCTCTCTCTCGTATCAGAACAAAGACAGGAGTGACAGGGGAAAAGAAGGAGCTGGGAAAGGAAAGAATGGGAAGAATGACCGAGAATAGATGGTATAGAGAAAGAAAACGAAATGGTGTAAGAAGTGCGACTTTTACTTTTCTGCCCTGGAGTGGGACAGACAGGAGTGACAGGGGAAAGGAGGAAATTTGGACAGGAAAGAATCGAGAGAATGACGGTGAATAATTAGTATAACGAGAAAATGAGTGATATGTGTGGCTTTTTCTTTTCTTTTCTGTGTCTTGTACCAGGACAGAGACTAATAATAACTTGAGTGAGAAAATTAACGCCATGAGATTCGTGACTTCCTTTTTCTGTCTCTTGTATCAGAACAAAGGCAGGGGGAGTAGCAGGCAGAGGTAACTAGGAGGGAATTGAGGCGGATGAAGTGAAAGTGCATGAGATAATAACATGAGAGAAAACGAAGGATATGAAAGCCATGAATGACTGAGATGGACGGACGGGGTAGAAGGACAAAAAATAAATGAGATAGTAACTTAGAGAGAAAACAAAGGCCAGGAATGAGCACCAGCTGTAGGAAGTTAGCATCAGAAATCACTCCGGGCTGAAGATGGACACGACAGTTACTACCGCTTGGAAAAGATACCGACAGAAAGAGAAACCCATGAATCAAAACAAACACTACGGGAGAGGAGAGTGCTGAGGTTTTCTATGTTTACTAAAATAATTCCGATGTGAAGGTACAGAGAGAAAAATGTTTACAGAAAGAGAGGCGCTGATCTGCAGGGAGGAGAGGACGCCCAGGATTAAACACACTGCAACAGACTGCAACAGAGGAAAGCTTAGGTATTTTCTGCTTGCTAAAGAATTAACAGGTGTAAAGATTTGACAGGAAACTTGTACGGTGTGAAAGGTACTGACTTGTGGGAAGGAGAAAAGCCACAACGAAGAATACACTGAGTACGGACCACAGGACTGTAGGAGAGGAAAGCTGGCATTTTCTCTGCTTACTAAAGATATCAACTCATTCCAATATGAAGACAAGGGAAATTTGTGCAGTATGAAGATAATGATATTTGGAGGAGAAAATGCGGACAGGAATAAATACAAGCATACAGACAAAAAGAGAGGAAATTTGAGGTATTGTCTCTGCTTGCTACAGAATTCATTTGTGTGAAGCTAGAGGGGAAATTTGTACAGTATGAAGCGTAGCGAAGCGTGGGGACAAGAGGAAACCCCAGCAATAAATACACGAATACAGACAACATGGCGGAAATTTATGATATTTCCTCTGCTTGCTTAAGATTTTAATTAATTCCGATATGAAGAGACGGGGAAAGTTTTTACAGTATGAAAGAAAGTTATTTGTGAGGAGAAGAGAAAGTCTAGGGATAAATACACGAGTGCAGACTGCTGGGAGGGAAATATGAGGCATTTTCTGTTTGCCAAAGAATTAATTCCGGAGTGAAGACAGAAGGGAAATTTCTCTAATATCAAAAGTGGTAATTGATGAGGAGAGAAACTGGAAATGAATACGAGTAGAGACAATGCAGGAGAGGAAAGATACGCTGCTTTTTTCGGTGTATTCAGTAATGAATTTCGTGGTGGAGGGCAGGGTGGGGTGTTAGTGAGTGGAACATGTCGCTGTAAAGGGAGCAAACCAAACAGAACACGAGAACATAAGAACAGAACACAAAGGTTGGTGCAGGAAGACACATCAGACCTACACGTGGCAGTCCCTCTATAAAACACACTATTTACACTATCATCCTCATCCATAAGTTTGTCTACTATTCTTCTAGAGTTTCCTGTTGTCTTGGCTGGTCATGAATGGACGCAAATAGCAAGGGAAAGTAAATGTTCATATAATATTTTCATTATTAAAAAAAAAAAAAAAAATCGAATCCATTGCATAAAATATATTGATTGAAAAGGAGAAAACCAAGCTGACTGAAAATGAAAGAGTGAATGAACGAACACAGATAACAAGGCAAAATAATTGGGTGTGTGCTGTTTCTCTTTTTAGTTGAGCATTCTTTCTGATGAGTTCATTCCGCTACCAAAAGAGAGAGAGAGAAAAAAAAAGGGGGGGGGGGGAGCAGAGGGAAGGAAAGGAGCCGAAGGGAAGGAGAATGAGAGAGAGAGAGAGAGAGAGAGAGAGAGAGAGGAGAGAGAGAGAGAGAGAGACCTTTCAGGATTCCTTGTGGTCTCCCCTCACTCACTGTAACCGTTCATGACTCACTGTAACCTTCCCTGACTCACTGTAAACTCCCGGCATTCTCCGTGACTCGTCCCGTGACTCACCATAGTCGTGGGGTTGATGGATCCGAAGCTCCGGATGTAGAGTTCGCAGGTGACGTTGGTGGGCTCGTCTGTAGAAGAGAGTCAGTCAGTGGGCGAGTGGAGTGGTGACTGGGCGTGTGCTTTCTGCTCAAAACAACACAGTGACACAAGGGAAGCTGTAAGGAGCCATCAGTCCTACACGTGGCAGTCACTGTATGAAACATGCCTACTGATATCCACCTGTCTCATCCCCATCCGTATGTTTGCCTAATCTTCCTTTACATACAAACATAAGGGAAGCTGCAAGAAGCCACCAGGAGTACACGT
>NC_087173.1:20580222-20585222 GCF_035594125.1 Scylla paramamosain
GTGTAAAAAAAGTGCATATATTATAGACAGTTTGGGTAAAGCGTTGTCACACTTTTGGGATGAAAGCAGAGTGGCAACCTGCGAGGCTCCCTGGCCGCTCTTTGGGAAACACTGCAACATTGCAACGCTGTCCTGACCGCGAGGCAATCTTGGCAGATCGAGACAGCCCCGACCGCGCGCACAATTCCTCTCTCCACCACAATACACACACACACACACACACACACACACACACACACACACACACACACACACACACACACACACACACACACACACACTCTGATGAACCCCATCTTGAGATTTTAGGCAGGAAATTATTCAGATTCTCTCTCTCTCTCTCTCTCTCTCTCTCTCTCTCTCTCTCTCTCTCTCTCTCTCTCTCTCTCTCTCTCTCTCTCTCTCTCTCTCTCTCTCTCTCTCTCTCTCTCTCTCTCTCTCTCTCTCTCTCTCTCTTCTTATATGAAATGGCCAAGTTCGTACAGTGGCAGCGTCGTTAGTCAGTAGGGAAGAGGGAAATATCACACAATCTGTTCTTAGTAAGGCGAGAAATCTCCTTGTCATAGGTTCATATTCGGAAACGCTCTGCTTTCTCACCATGACTGTTTTCCAAGGACGCAGAGATGATTAGTCGGGTTCTCGAGAGTGTTTCTCCTGTTCATAATGTAGAAATCTTGTTAATAAGTCACTAGAAACATGAAACGCCCTTAAAAACCCGTCCAGAGTCTAAAAAGTAGCGGAGGTGAGGCGCGGAAGTGTTTCAGAATATGGTTCAGATTCTTAGTGATGGAGAGGATTAGTCAGCCTTACTCAGGCATCCCGCACTGAGCAACCCGAGAGACGAGACAAGAGGTATGAGGTCATGACTCCCTCTTTGCTTGGTGTAACTTAATTGGGTGGTGGTGGTAGTGGTGGTGGTGGTGGTGATAGCGGTGGTGATGGTGTTTGTGGCGATAGTGGTTGTAGTGGTGGTGGTAATAGTGTTGGTGGTTTTTGTAGTGCTTTTTTTTCTTTTTATATAAGAGGGGCACTGGCCAAGGGCAACAAAAATTTTGTAAAAAGAAAGGCCCACCGAGGTGTAAGTCCCCAAAGAAAAACGGGCCAAAAGGATTATCCAAAGTTGGAGACGTAGTGGTGTTGATGGTGGGAGTGGTGGTGGTGGTGGTGGTGGTGGTGGTGGTAATGGTTACATCTAAAGTGACTATCTCTCTCGGGCTTTGATTGCTCTCCACCTGGGCGTTGCCTTTGACCGCTAACGACAGAGTGACATCTTACACTTGATGAAATAGACGATTTCATTGTAGAGAAGTATAACTGCAAGTACCAGAAGGTTATAATTGCTCAGCTACTCATCTCGTTGCTAGTGTCGACGAGAGAGAGAGAGAGAGAGAGAGAGAGAGAGAGAGAGAGAGAGAGAGAGAGAGAGAGAAGGGGGGAGTACATGCTTTCATACGATGATAACGTAACTCAAATTCCTTCACTCCCTCATCTTCCCTTCCGCAGCGCCACCCTTCCTCCCGCCTTTCTCCTTCCCTCACCTTATTTTCCTCCCTGTCCCTGCCTGCGTCTCTCTCCTTTGCCTCAGTTATTGAAGTTGAGAGCACTCACTCCTCAATTAAATATACCTGCCTCTGCCAATGAAACACACACACACACACACTCTCTCTCTCTCTCTCTCTCTCTCTCTCTCTCTCTCTCTCTCTCTCTCTCTCTCTCTCTCTCTCTCTCTCTCTCTCTCTCTCTCTCTATCTGTCTGTCTCTGTCTATCTATCTATCTATCTATCTATCTATCTATCTATCTATCTATCTATCTGTCTATCTTTTATCCCTGTATCCTAGAGTTATTAAACATTATTTATGGTTTCATTTACTTGTCATACGAGATATCCTCCTCCTCCTCCTCCTCCTCCTCCTCCTCCTCCTCCTCCTCCTCCTCCTCCTCCTCCTCCTCCTCCTCCTGGTGTGTACAAAGATACGGTTGGAGGAGCTGATGGAAATGTTTGTGTTGGCACTGGAAGTCGACGGTTGAGATTGACGTGTGTGTGTGTGTGTGTGTGTGTGTGTGTGTGTTTCAGTCACCATAATTTCAGGACGCTTCACGCTTGTCTCGTCATTTCAATTCCTACAGTATGGCGGGATTCAAGAGGAAGAATTTAGTTGCAGGTGTGGTGGTGGTGATGGTGGTTGTAGTGGTTGTGGTTGTTGTGGTTTTTCTTGTGGTGGTGGTGATGGTTGTGGCTGTGGTTATTGTGGTTTTGGTTGTTGCATTCGTTATTGTGGTGGTGGCGGCGGTGATGGTGGTTGTTGGGGTGATTGTTATTGTGGTGGTGGTTGTGGGTGTTGTTGTTGTGGTTGTTGTTTCAAAGGTGGTGTGCGTGATTGCTTGTTAATGATCATGGAGGCAGCAGGTGACGGTGACTTGCTGCCTAAGGGGTCACCGCACGCCACGTCCAGCTTTGCGTCACACAATCTCGCTCCTTCCGTAGATGGATGCGCTCCCTTTTATTTAGCAACACTGCAGGCGTGGGTGTTATCAGAGAATAGAACAGAATAAACAGGCAGTGTGAACAGAGTTGAATATTTAGTTAAAGCAATGGAATGCAGATAACGCTCACTTCCTGCACAGACCCTGGCCAGATAACATCAGTCTGGAATTTACAGTGAACCTCAGAAAAGGGAACACAAAGGAAAACAAACAGCAGCAGATCTTTTGACCCATGCTTGGCTGTTCGATGATGATGGAGGGAAGTGCAAACAAGACAGGTTGCCGCGACAAGGAGACTAGATCAGTAGGGTTCGATTCCCCTCCATCTGGAGCACCACAGATCTTTCGAGTACCTTATCGAGTATTTATGTCCATTAGGGAAGTATAAAGCATAACACACACACACACACACACACACACACACACACACACACACACACACACACACACACACACACACACACACACACACACACACACAGGACAGGAGGTGACTCACTCCGGTGATTGGTAGGGGTGGCTCGCCTGTCGTAGGTCCGCAGCAGCTGGTCCAGCACGCGCAGGTGTACCGTAGTCACCTTGCTGGACCTGCGGGGGACACACGGGACACGCGTTAGGACTCACGTGGACCGTTCTTCCATCAAACGCATAAAAAAAAAAAAGTGATAGCGATTATTAATCAACAAAACAACAATAATGATAATCATAATAATAATAATAATAATAATAATAATATTAATAATAATAATAATAATAATAATAAACTTGTCCAGGTCTTTCAAGTGCTTCATTGAAAAATATACAATAAAAAATCTCTTAAGTCACTCTTAGGTTGAATATCCGACTGCCGGCTGTAATATTCATTGTCAGTCATACAGTGCGTCAGTTGCTCCTCCTGTCAATCATACAGTGCGTCAATTTATTTTTATTTATTTATTTATTTATTTTTTATGTAGGAAGGACACTGGCCAAGGGCAACAATAAACCAATAAAAAAAAAAAAACACTGAGATGCCAGTCCCAGAAAAGGGTCCAAAGCGGTAGTTAAAATTTGAAGGATAGGTGCCTTGAAACCTTCCTCTTGAAGGAATTCAAATCATAGGAAGGTGGAAATGCAGAAGCAGGCAGGGAGTTCCAGAGTTTACCAGAGAAAGGGATGAATGATTGAGAATACTGGTTAACTCTTGCATTAGAGAGAAAGAAGAGTCTTGTGCAGCGAGGCCGCGGGAGGAGGGGAGACATGCAGTTAGCAAGATCAGAAGAGCAGTTAGCATGAAAATAGCGGTAGAAGACAGCTAGAGATGCAACATTGCGGCGATGAGAGAGAGGTTGAAGACAGTCAGGTAGAGGAGAGGAGTTGATGAGACGAAAAGCTTTTGATTCCACCCTGTCTAAAAGTATGTATGAGTGGAACGCCCCCAGATATGTGAAGCATACTCCATACATGGACGGATAAGGCTCTTGTACAGAGTTAGCAGCTGGGAGGGGGAGATGAGAAAAACTGGCGGGGACATCTCAGAACACCTAATTCACTGAAGCTGTTTTAGCTAGAGATGAGATGTGAAGTTTCCAGTTCAGATTATAAGTATAGGACAGACCGAGGATGTTCAGTGTAGAAGAGGGGGACAGTTGGGTGTCATTGAAGAAGAGGGGATAGTTGTCTGGAAGGGTGTGTCGAGTTGATAGATGGAGGAATTGAGTTTTTGAGGCATTAAACAATACTAAGTTTGCTCTGCCCCAGTCAAAAATTTTAGAAAGATCAGAAGTCAGGCGTTCTGTGGCTTCCCCTGCGTGAAATGTTTACTTCCTGTAGGGTTGGACGTATATGAAAAGAAGTGGAAAAGTGCAGGGTGGTATCGTCCTTAAGTCAAAACAATTCCATATTTGATTACGAAAAGAATGGAAGGAAAGCAATTTAGGCATGTACAGGAATGCTAATGACTCTCAGTAAATATTTTTTTAATGCAAATCATCATGAGTGTGAAAAAATAAAGACAGTGAGGTAGGAAAAAGTAAGACCAATATTTTCAACAAGGTGTTTTTACAGAATATTTTGCCTTCCAATCCATCCAGCCAGTGACACTTACTTTTACTTTCCTGCCTCTAATCCCTCCCTTTCCCTCTTTCCTTCTCGCTTCCCTTCCATCCTTTTATCCATCCTTCCTTCCTCCCTTGCTTCTCTCTCTCTCTCTCTCTCTCTCTCTCTCTCTCTCTCTCTCTCTCTCTCTCTCTCTCTCTCTCTCTCTCTCTCTCTCTCTCCTTCCATCTTGCCTTTTTTTCTCTCCCTTCTTCCCTCCATCCCTTCCTTCCTTCCTTCCTCCCTTTCCTCCCCGCGGCGGCTATTTTCTCCGAAATTGACCTTGAGGATAATCTGATTTTTGGAGAGAGAGAGAGAGAGAGAGAGAGAGAGAGAGAGAGAGAGAGAGAGAGAGAGAGAGAGAGAGAGAGAGAGAGAGAGAGAGAGAGAGAGAGAGAGAGAGAGAGAGAGAGAGAGAGAGAGTGAGTGAGTGAGTGAG
>NC_087173.1:20590222-20642722 GCF_035594125.1 Scylla paramamosain
TATATATATAATAAGTTGACTGAAGTGCCAATCAGGAAAGAAGAGAAGCCAAAAGAATAAACCAAAACTGAAGTTTAAATGGTTGTACTGTTCTATATTTGGTGCGTCTAGAATCGTTGGGGCCTCAGATGTTTTACTGATATGTATTACATCACGTGCATCCGAGTTTACTGAAAGAACGCACGAGTATTGATGACATGCGGCAGGTTATCAGTCTTTCTTCTTCATTTCTGGCACACACACACACACACACACACACACACACACACACACACACACACACACACACACACAATCACAGTAATCTTCTTCAAAATGCCAATAAAGATATGAAAGAAGATACGATAATTTTTTTATTTATTTTATTTTTTTTCATAACGTATCCAATAAAGTCATCGTGCGAGGTCCTTCTGAGGGCAGCAGCGTAGGTCCTTCCTCACTCACCCTCCCTTTCACCTTCTCATCCTCCCTCACTCACCGTTATTTTCCTCCCCCACTTTTTTGTTTTCCCTCACCCTTTCTCACTGTCTTTCCTCACCCTTCTTGCCCTCCCTCATCCTTCTTTTTCTTCCTTACATTTTACTGTTTTCCTTCACCCCTCCTGCCCTCCTTCACTCTTCCTTCCCTCCCCTCACCCTTCCCTTCCTTCCATCTCTTCAGCATGTTCAATACTTTTCCCTTCAGAGTTTTTTTTTTTTTTTTACTTACTCCACCACCCACTTCAGTTCCTCCTCCTCCTCTTCCTACTCCTCCAGCCTCCTATAACCATGACGTCAAACACTTTCTAGGCACCAGCTCCAGTCTGGCGTCTTGTTTGGCGCAGCTCTCGTCATGAGGGGAAAGGCAAGGTGACACTCCCAAGACAAGAGCTGAGCCTGGGGTGGTCAGTCTGTAAGTCAGGAAAAATAAGCCAAGTGGAGCGTAATATTCGTTAGTGTCTGTGAGCGTGGGAGGAGATGACTCGCTACTTCTAACACCTCTCAGCTTGTGAAAGTCTTAATCCCTTCACTAATACACAAATTTTCTTCTTTAATGCCTACGTGTTTTTTAGACATTATTTTTTGTGCTATGCTGTCGTCAGTATTTCTGCAGCGTAAAAAGACAATTTCTACTTTCCTTCTTTTCTCTCCTGTATCTCTCTGCAAACAGGTTTTTTAGCCCTGGAAAGGATGAGGAAGAATGACCGTAGCAGTGGAAGGGTTAAGGTGTAAGCTGGCTGTAAAATGGTCACTGTGCTGGAAGACCCGACAGTTGTCATAGGTGAGGCGGTTGTTACACACAGCGCCTGCACTCAATGGAAATTACATGGTGGAATTATATGAAGAGATAAAGATGCGATGTGAAAGGCTGATGTGAAGGACGCGTTGTGATTGCATCTCGTCAGTGGAAAGTATCAGTGGTTAATTAGTGTGTTGTTAATATCCCTAAACAGGTAATTGACGTGCGCTCAAGGAAGTATCAGTGGTTAATTAATATATTGCTAGGCGCTCCGAACCTGCTGATGGGTGAACGTGTGGTGAAGGAAGTATTAGTGGTTAGTTAATATGATGTTAGGAACTGTGAATCAAATACCCCAACCAAGAGTCCTTTGATAGGAAGCACCGTCCTCACCTTAACAGACTAAAGAAATCGGAGAAGAAAGTGGCCGTTCTAAACCAAGTGATTGGCGAATGCGTGGTGAAGGGAAGGTGGCTCCAATTGCCAACACTAAGTAAAAGATGAAATTGCAACATGAACGGTTTTTATGAATGGTGATGAGTCGTGAACAGCAGTGCAAGTCACTCACCTGCTGTCCTGCGAGGCGGTCAGCAGAGGAAGCGCTAGCAGGACCGTCCACCGAAACATCTTGTCCTCTTCCTCTTCTTTTGGTACTGTTCTTTCTTTTCTTTGCTTCCCTTTCTTTGTCTCTAGATGTTTATTTATTTGTTGTCTCTCTCTCTTGGGATACTAGTTTTCTTCTTTTCTCTTTCATCACTTATCTTTTCCTTTTTTTCATGTCTTTCTTTGCGTTCTGTTCGACTCTTCCTTCACTGCCCATTCCTCTCATTGACAGTGAGCTTGGTATACGTGCTGCGTCAGTGTGGTGGGAGGCAAGCATGAGAGTAAACATAAATAATGACTCCACTGTCACCCCAACAAGACAGGAGGAAAAGTTACATGAGTTTGGATGATTAAACTTCTTTCGCTGTGGCTGTGACGCTTGCCAGGATTGCATTATCAGTGTGTGTGTGTGTGTGTGTGTGTGTGTGTGTGTGTGTGCGGATAAAAGAACAGTTAGCTTCCCTGAACAGAGGCGGCGGGCAGCGTCGTGGTGTGGGTGGGGAACGCGCCGCCGCTTCCACGCCGCCGGCTTGTCTCGCTGCCTGCAAATGATATACCGGATATCAGATATTGCGAATCTAAGACACTCGAATCTAAGGTAGAAAAATGTCATGTATATCCGGAAGTATTTCGAAACCTTTACTATTTTCGAGTAGTTAATATCTTTGGTAAATGCAATGAATAGATGAAGTATTAAATCAGGGAACGTTGTAACGGGACCATTGCAGCTTTGTTCATGCGCAGTCTGTATTTCTTACGTTCAGCGATACTTCATTCAGTGCGTAGACGTTACTGACGAGAATAGGAAAACAATGACAGGTTCACACACACACACACACACACACCAGGACTGACATGGGCAATTTGCTCGGCAGTGCATATAACGCGACCACGAGACGAACACTTCCTCATGGATGATACCTGACTCGCCCGCCGCTGCCGTATTCCCTGCCACGGGTCACTTTAGGGAGATGAGCCACGCGGGTCACTTTGGGGAGATGAGCCACGCGTGTCAGTTTGGGGAGATGAGCCACGCGGGTCACTTTGGGGAGATGAGCCACGCGGGTCACTTTGGGGAGATGAGCCACGCGGGTCACTTTGGGGAGATGAGCCACGCGTGTCAGTTTGGGGAGATGAGCCACGCGTGTCACTTTGGGGAGATGAGCCACGCGGGTCACTTTGGGGAGATGAGCCACGCGTGTCAGTTTGGGGAGATGAGCCACGCGGGTCACTTTGGGGAGATGAGCCACGCGGGTCACTTTGGGAGATGAGCCACGCGGGTCACTTTGGGGAGATGAGCCACGCGTGTCAGTTTGGGGAGATGAGCCACGCGTGTCACTTTGGGGAGATGAGCCACGCGGGTCACTTTGGGGAGATGAGCCACGCGTGTAACTTTGAGGAGATGAGCCACGCGGGTCACTTTGGAGAGATGAGCCACGCGGGTCACTTTGGAGAGATGAGCCACGCGTGTCACTTTGGGGAGATGAGCCACGCGTGTAACTTTGAGATGAGCCACGCGGGTCACTTTGGAGAGATGAGCCACGCGGGTCACTTTGGGGAGATGAGCCACGCGTGTAACTTTGGGGAGATGAGCCACGCGTGTCACTTTGGGGAGATGAGCCACGCGTGTCACTTTGGGGAGATGAGCCACGCGTGTCACTTTGGGGAGATGAGCCACGAGGGTCAACTTGAGGAGGCGAGTTTTAAAACGAGTCTCGCAGTCAACCTTTCCCAGCGTTCATTGAGAGAGTATTCATTTGAAGGCAAGAGTTGACACTTTCCTCCATGGTATCAACGGCGTGGGGAGGCGTGTATGGGAGGGAGCACCTCATCCTTACCTCTCAGCGCCAGCCAGTTCTCAGCGTGGCGACAGAAAGCGACGCGAGAGCTCGATTCCGCTCTGGCCACGACGAACACACGCGGGCGACTGGCAAGCTGGGAGGCAGACTCATGCGTTATATAACCTCAGTCACATGGGAAACGTCACTCTTGCCACCTTCTTTGGACAGCCTCTCACTCGCCCCTTCCCCCTGAGAGACACATTCGCCTTATCTCTGGCTGATGAATGTACTACGGACATCAATATTCTTTGTCCCTCTGCAAACTTGTAACTCTGATCAACACACCAAGTGAACAGGATACTGAAATTCTGATCAAGAAATTTTTCGGTTGAAAAAAAACCAAAAAAAAAAAAAAAACAGACGCGACAAACAATTCGTATCTCGTCGTTGTCTGCAATTCCTGATGCTGTTTTGGCTCCTGAACCCCCCCCCCCCTCTCTCTCTCTCTCTCTCTCTCTCTCTCTCTCTCTCTCTCTCTCTCTCTCTCTCTCTCTCTCTCTCTCTCTCTCTCTCTCTCTCAAACACACACACACACACTTAAAGGAAATGTTTTACTAGAACTTGATAGTGCCCCTGAAAGTTTTATTGTGACACACACACATAGTTTCAGTGTTAGTGTTGAATATACAACACATAAGTATGCAGCTGTGTCTGGCATTACAGAGGGGGAAAGTTTTAGCAGAAGTAGTGGCACATGACTAAGTAATGGCAGTTATTCATGATGCTGTGACTGAAATGCCAACACAGATGTGGTCTTGCATTAAACACTTTGCCTATCATTTTTATCAATGCCACAATCACTTTTCACACTTATCATCATTAGTAACACCAGTGCCGTTATCATTCTAATCAGCGTTGTCATTGTTACCAGATGACTTGCATGTAGTCAGTGCCCTGTGACACTAGAAATACTGAATTCACTAATGAAATAAATAAAAGTTACTATAGGTAGTGAATCATGTGAACATGTGTGTGTATTTCTAAGATAATATTCACCACATAATAATTACTGGAACAAATTAACACAGCGCCAGCCTCTTCCCAGCTGCCTTGCTGATCTGCTATGATGGGTAGGTTATTTTCTCTTCCTGCGCCTGCTATTGATTCTGTAAGACTTTCCTTATCATACATAATTATTCAGAGTATGTAGGACGTATTCAAGGTGATATTGTCATGGTTTCATTGCTTGTAGTAGCACATATAAGGAAACAAATTTGTGTCTGTCTTTCCCTCCGTTATGGCAACTCTGTAGACATCCCGCATCAGGCCATTGTTGGAATTTGGGTCCACAGTCTGGAACACACGGTGCCACTGAAACTTCTTCAATCTCTGCAACGAAAGTGGAGAAAAGAAATGAGCGGTCTATCCAAATTACGTTATGCCAACCACTTCAAACTCCCAACTAGTACTCCGTGCAGGGAAGGCTCATTACTGCCGATCTTATCAAATACTGCAAGATTTTTCACCACTCGGCAATACTAGCACATGAACCCTTAACAGTGTCTCCATTAACTCACACCAGAGGTCGCCAATTCCAAAGTGACAAGCCCCAATCCCCGCGTATCGGTAGAGACCAGACGTAAGTTTTAATCTAAGCTACATAGATCTCTGGAAAGCCCTGCCTCATAGTGCTGTTGCAACTGACTCCACTGCACCATTTAAAACTCCTTACACTCTCGCTGAAGCCTCTTTGATTACAATGAGCAACACTACCACTGCATTTTCCAGAGTAGTCAATTTTGCTTAAGGGACACTCCTCAGCCCTCAGGTGTGGGTGTCTTCTAAGGGGTCCTGGGAGCTTGGGGAAGGGTTTGGGGGGTCTTATTAGGTGTCTTGAAGGGGCTTCGGTGAGGAAGTTAAGTCATAGAGATCTGAGGAGAGGAATTGTTTATCTTTCTGTGGGTCTGGGAGGATCTGGGGGTCCTGTGTGGGTGTGTATATACTTAGTAATGGTGAGTGTTTAATTAATAAGTTTGTTTCTCTTTTTTAAGGCTCAGAGGATTCCCAACAATACCAATTATCAGATACCGACAAGAATGGACAGTCACCTTGCTATGTCCAACAGGTGTGTGTGTGTGTGTGTGTGTGTGTGTGTGTGTGTGTGTGTGTGTGTGTGTGTGTGTGTGTGTGTGTGTGTGTGTGTGTGTGTGTGTGTGTGTGTGTGTGTGTGTGTGTGTGTGTGTGTGTGTGTGTGTGTGTGTGTGTGTGTGTGTGTGTGTGTGTGTGTGTGTGTGTGTGTTTTCCTCTTCCAGAATCCTTCTAGTCTTTACTCTTACTGCATCTAAATGACAGCCTGGTTCTGGTATTGCTATTGCCCCAAATTCACATTTTACTGAGCTGTTTGGGCAGTGTGAATGAAGTGTCCTGCAGTGTGTTCTTCAAAACAAACAGGAGGGGAGTGAGCATGAGATATTTTCAGGGAAAGTGAATACAAGTCCTTCTTTTGGTATGAAGAACAAAAAGCCTTGGCATTATGTTTGTGTGGCCTTGTACCTATCATGGACTGTGCACTGGGTTGTATCTGTCAAGCAGGCTTTGAAACAGGAGTGTATAGTACCTCGTGTGCTGTAACGATGTAGTCTTTGTAGAAGTATATTGTGGTTGACAGCATGAAGGGCTTTGGGGAAGTCAACAAAGATTGGTTATGCTGATAATTTGTCACCAACAGATTATTAAAGGTGGATGGAAAATTGATTTAGAGCATGATGAACCCATACTGAGATAGGGTTAAGAGAGGAAGAAATTGGTTCTCAAATAGAGTGGTAGATGAGTGGAACGGACTCAGTAATCACGTTGTTAGTGCTGGGACATTAGGGAGCTTTAAGAGAAGATCAGACTGGGTTTATGGATGGAGATGATAGGTAGAAATAGGTGGTTATATTTTATACAGGGACTGCCTGGTCGCTTCTTGCAGCTTCCCTTATTTCTTATGTTCCTATGTTATGTTCTTATGTTCTGAGAGTCACTTGACATTTTGTTTTATTTTTGTAGGCTCCATCTACACTGGCTAGTAAATATTGATTACCTGGAGCTGTGCGGGTAATGGCCTCACACAGTCCACACTAACATTGCTCAAAGCTTCTTCTGTGGCAGAAATGGGCTGCAGTGGAGACACTTGACAGGTTTCCACATACTTGATGTGAAGGGCAAGGTGGACGTCAGTTTACATTGTCCATCTTGGCCTTCACATCAAGTATGTGGAAACCTGTCAAGCCTCTCCACTTTTTTTGTCTTTTTGATGTTTTGGTGTGTGCACCCTTCCTTTCCCCTACTCCTCAATACTCCCTTCCCACCCTGTGTCATGTGTATATATTTAAATATTTATATTCATTTGTGGCATTCTTCATGTGTTTTTGGAGTGTTTTGGGGTGTTTGGGTGTGTTTTGGATGAGTTTTGGAGTGTTTTGGGTGTCTTTTGGGGTGTTTGGGTCAGTTTTGGATGTGTTTTGGTGTGTTTTGGGGTGTTTGGGTCAGTTTTGGGTGTGTTTTGGGGTGTTTTGGAGTGTTTTGGTGTGTTTTGGGGTGTTTTGGTCAGTTTTGGGTGTGTTTTGGGTGTGTTTTTGTCAGTTTTGAGTGTGTTTTGGAGTGTTTTGGTCAGTTTTGATGAGTTTGGGTGTGTTTTGGGGTATTTTAAGTGTTTTTTTGGGTATTTTAAAGGAGTTTGGGTGTGTTTTGGGTGGCTAGGGATGTGCTGCGGGTGGATAAGGCTGTTTCTGGGTGTTTAAGTGGGTGTGGATGCGTTTTGGGGTGTAGAGAGATAGACGTGATGTGTGCAAGGTGTCTCAGTCCCTGGATGGGTGTAGCAGTGTGTGGTGGTGCTGTCTGTGTCTCGTGGTGTGGGAGTGCATGTAAAGGAACAGATAATTTAAGACAGTTTATCATATTTAATTATTTTGTTTATTAATTTATTTACTATTATCATTATTTTTTATTGTTTTTAAAGGGGGGTTAATTTTTACGTTCATCTTTTGTGTTCGGGAGTGGTTAGTGGTGCTATTGACAAAAAAAAAGAAAAACAGGGAGATCGTTTTATTTTTTAGTGTGGAAATTGTTGCAGTTTGTCAGGTGTTGATTGGTGTTGAGAGTCGCAGGTCCCGTCTCGCCCTCTGTCATAAAATAAACAATAAAGGGTTGATTTTCGCTGATAGTTTATTTCCTCTTAACGTAAACATGTAATGATATAGTTTTGTCTTTGTCTCCTGATGGTATGGCACTTTTGGCTAATATTTAACTAATTATATTCATGTCATTATCTGAATAACTAATAACAATTCACTATCCTGCATGTACTGTCAAGTCTATCGAAACATCAGCACGTCAATAAATACATAAATACATAATAATATATAATACAGAACAAATTATGAACGAAAAGAAAAAAAAATGATAAATGAAATGCGGTGATAATATACATAGCGTGGTGCAGAGCGTACGATAATGTAGTGCAGAGCGTACGATAATGTGGTGCAGAGCGTACGGTAATGTGGTGCAGAGCGTACGATAATGTGGTGCAGAGCGTACGGTAATGTGGTGCAGAGCGTACGATAATGTGGTGCAGAGCGTATGATAATGTGGTGCAGAGCGTACGTTAATCTGTGGTAGACCCAAGCTGTATAGATTAATTTAAAGAGTCTATCTGAATTCTTCCATGACAATTAAACATTTGGTAATAACACACAATCTTTTTCAATGACTTCACACAAGGTCATACAATAGATGAAGAATTGTCAATGTAAACACCGCAGGGCTCATTTCAAATTTGGCGGTTGTGTGTTTAACTTGAGTGGCGTTGAAGCAAGGTGTAGAAGGTTTAGGAGGATAAAAAGAGTGAGGAATGTACGCCTCCATGCCAGACACTATCACCTCTGTTATGCGCTCAGCACACAAAGACGGCTCTCTGACACGGAAGCAGTAGTCATTCCAAGGAAAACCACCAAAATACCTCCTCAAAACACACCAAAACACCTTCAAAACACACCAAAACACCTTCACAACACACCAAAACACACCAAAACACCCTCAAAACACACCAAAACACACCAAAAACACCTTCAAAACACACCAAAACACACCAAAACACCTTCAAAACACACCAAAACACACCAAAACACCTTCAAAACACACCAACACACACCAAAACACCCTCAAAACACCTTCAAAACACACCAAAACACACCAAAACACCTTCAAAAACACACCAACACACACCAAAACACCCTCAAAACACCTTCAAAACACACCAAAACACACCAAAACACCTTCAAAACACACCAAAACACCTTCAAAACACACCAAAACACCTTCAAAACACACCAAAACACACCAAAACACCTTCAAAACACACCAAAACACACCAAAACACCTTCAAAACACACCAAAACACACCAAAACACCCCAAAACACACCAAAACACCCTCAAAACACACCAAAACACACCAAAACACCTTCAAAACACACCAAAACACACCAAAACACCAATCGCCAATAAATAATTATAGTCGATTCATATAACAGTAAATGTTAACACTCGCAAAACTATCATAAATTATTAATAGCAAGATCAATTCAATTTCTCTTTAGTTTGCGTTAAAATATTTTGTTTTCTCTAGTACTTCAATTTTCAAGATGGCCGCCGCCCACTCCTTGGAAATCATAGGGTCGAAAGTCTTCCAAACATGCATATTAATAGCGACCATATTGTCTTTACATATATAAAGTATTTTTTTCCTCTTTTCTTTAACTTTCTTGCACTAAAAACTGATAATTAATAGTACAAAACAACACAAAATAATTGATAAAATAGAAGAGACTCTTACACTGTCCTAAAAACTGTCTAAAATAGTAATGGAAGATTAATTCAATTATTTTTTTAGTTTACGTTAAAATTCTGCGTTTTCTCTAATGCAAGACAGCCGCAGTTCTCTTTTATCTCCCTTGTTTACAAACAGTAGGGTCGAAAATCTTACAAATTTACGTGTTTATATAGACCTTATTGACATTACAGGGATTGCTAGAGAGAGAGAGAGAGAGAGAGAGAGAGAGAGAGAGAGAGAGAGAGAGAGAGAGAGAGAGAGAGAGAGAGAGAGAGAGAGAGAGAGAGAGAGAGATAACGAAAAGAAGAGAAGGAAGAGGAGGAAGAGGAGAAGGAAGAAGAAAAATAAGAGGAAGAAGAGGAAGAAAAGAGGAGAAAGAGGAGGAGGAGAAGGAGGAGGAACAAACAACAATAACCTCCTCTTCCTCCTCCGCCTCCTTCTCTTCCTCCTGCTCCTCCTCTTCTTCCTCCTCCTCTTTCTCCTCCTCTTTTCTTCCTCTTCTTCCTCTTATTTTTCTTTCTCCCTTTCTCTACTACTACTACTACTACTACTACTACTACTACTACTACTACTACTACTACTAGTACTAAATTTATATGTGGTGTATACCTCTCACCTAACTCCTCTGACTATAAGAAATTGTTTGACTACTTAACTTCCAAAGTGGAGCACATTCTGACCCTCTTCCCTTCTTGGAGACTTCACTGTTCACCACCAGCTTTGGCTTTCCTCTCCCTTCACTGACCATCCTGGTGAACTAGCCTACACCTTTGCTATCCTCCATCACCTAGAGCAATTGGTGCAACACCCTACTCGTATTCCTGACCGTCTTGGAGATACGCCCAACATTCTTGACCTTTTCCTGACCTCTAATCCTTCTGCTTATGCTGTCACCCTTTCTTCTCCGTTGGGCTCCTCCGATCATAATCTCATATCTTTATCTTGTTCTATCGTTCCAGTCCCTCCTCAGGATCCCCCTAAGCGAAGGTGCCTCTGGCGTGTGTTTTGGTGTGTTTTGAAGGTGTTTTGGTGTGTTTTGGTGTGTTTTGAAGGTGTTTTGGTGTGTTTTGGTGTGTTTTGAGGGTGTTTTGGTGTGTTTTGGTGTGTTTTGAAGGTGTTTTGGTGTGTTTTGAAGGTGTTTTGGTGTGGTTTGGTGTGTTTTGAAGGTGTTTTGGTGTGTTTTGAAGGTGTTTTGGTGTGTTTTGAAGGTGTTTTGAGGGTGTTTTGGTGTGTGTTGGTGTGTTTTGAAGGTGTTTTGGTGTGTTTTGGTGTGTTTTGAAGGTGTTTTGGTGTGTTTTGGTGTGTATTAAAGGTGTTTTTGGTGTGTTTTGGTGTGTTTTGAGGGTGTTTTGGTGTGTTTTGGTGTGTTGTGAAGGTGTTTTGGTGTGTTTTGAAGGTGTTTTGGTGTGTTTTGAGGAGGTATTTTGGTGGTTTTCCTTGGAATGACTACTGCTTCCGTGTCAGAGAGCCGTCTTTGTGTGCTGAGCGCATAACAGAGGTGATAGTGTCTGGCATGGAGGCGTACATTCCTCACTCTTTTTATCCTCCTAAACCTTCTACACCTTGCTTCAACGCCACTCAAGTTAAACACACAACCGCCAAATTTGAAATGAGCCCTGCGGTGTTTACATTGACAATTCTTCATCTATTGTATGACCTTGTGTGAAGTCATTGAAAAAGATTGTGTGTTATTACCAAATGTTTAATTGTCATGGAAGAATTCAGATAGACTCTTTAAATTAATCTATACAGCTTGGGTCTACCACAGATTAACGTACGCTCTGCACCACATTATCATACGCTCTGCACCACATTATCGTACGCTCTGCACCACATTACCGTACGCTCTGCACCACATTATCGTACGCTCTGCACCACATTATCGTACGCTCTGCACTACATTATCGTACGCTCTGCACCACGCTATGTATATTATCACCGCATTTCATTTATCACTTTTTTTTTTTCGTTCATAATTTGTTCTGTATTATATATTATTATGTATTTATGTATTTATTGACGTGCTGATGTTTCGATAGACTTGACAGTACATGCAGGATAGTGAATTGTTATTAGTTATTCAGATAATGACATGAATATAATTAGTTAAATATTAGCCAAAAGTGCCATACCATCAGGAGACAAAGACAAAACTATATCATTACATGTTTACGTTAAGAGGAAATAAACTATCAGCGAAAATCAACCCTTTATTGTTTATTTTATGACAGAGGGCGAGACGGGACCTGCGACTCTCAACACCAATCAACACCTGACAAACTGCAACAATTTCCACACTAAAAAATAAAACGATCTCCCTGTTTTTCTTTTTTTTTGTCAATAGCACCACTAACCACTCCCGAACACAAAAGATGAACGTAAAAATTAACCCCCCTTTAAAAACAATAAAAAATAATGATAATAGTAAATAAATTAATAAACAAAATAATTAAATATGATAAACTGTCTTAAATTATCTGTTCCTTTACATGCACTCCCACACCACGAGACACAGACAGCACCACCACACACTGCTACACCCATCCAGGGACTGAGACACCTTGCACACATCACGTCTATCTCTCTACACCCCAAAACGCATCCACACCCACTTAAACACCCAGAAACAGCCTTATCCACCCGCAGCACATCCCTAGCCACCCAAGACACACCCAAACTCCTTTAAAATACCCAAAAAAACACTTAAAATACCCCAAAACACACCCAAACTCATCAAAACTGACCAAAACACTCCAAAACACACTCAAAACTGACAAAAACACACCCAAAACACACCCAAAACTGACCAAAACACCCCAAAACACACCAAAACACTCCAAAACACCCCAAAACACACCCAAAACTGACCCAAACACCCCAAAACACCCCAAAACACACCCAAAACTGACCCAAACACCCCAAAAGACACCCAAAACACCCCAAAACTCATCCAAAACACACCCAAACACCCCAAAACACTCCAAAAACACATGAAGAATGCCACAAATGAATATAAATATTTAAATATATACACATGACACAGGGTGGGAAGGGAGTATTGAGGAGTAGGGGAAAGGAAGGGTGCAACAAGAAGCAGGGAGAGACAGGGTGTAATAAGATGAGACAAACAGCTAGACAGGGAAATTAGACAGGGTTTATTGAGGTGAAGGAGAAATAGGGATAGTTTAATGAGATGCAGGGGTGATACAGGGTGTATTAAGGTCCAGGGGCAGACAGGAAGGGTGTACTAAAGTGTATGAAGACAGGAAGGGTGTATTGAGGTGTGGGACAGACAGACAGACAGACAGACAGAGAGGGAGAGATTAAAAGAGAAAATTTGAGATAGACAAAGGATATGAGAGAGAGAAGGAGAGAGAGAGAGAGAGAAAGAGAGAGAGAGAGAGAGAGAGAGAGAGAGAGAGAGAGAGAGAGAGAGAGAGAGAGAGAGAGAGAGAGAGAGAGAGAGAGAGAGAGAGAGAGTACTAATCATCTCAATCATTCAATAAATTCCTAATATATGTATAGATTTGTGTATACTAGTCTTACCTAATGTGTGTATAGATTTCCAAGCATATACCAGCATCTCTTATGAGTTTGTGTGTTTATATCAGACTTAGCAAAGATTTGGACGTGTCTCTAAATATATACTAGTGTTTGTATACAAGTTTGTGTGTATACTAGACTTATTAAGGGTTTGTGTGTGTTTCTAAGAGTATACAAACCATAGCAAGTGTTTATATATGTCTCTATGTGTAAACCAGTGTTTGTGTATGTATACCAGCATTACATAGTGTTTGTAATGGTTTAAGAGTACACTAGTCTTTTTTAATTGTTACCTTCTCACTATACCAGCCCTCCAGATACACCTGAGGCACACAGCGTCACCCCAGTACAGCCCCAAGTTGGTCTGGCTAGCCCCAATGACGATGAAAGCAGGAAACATCATTATCACCTGCTGTGGTTGATGATGGTGGCTTCTACACACACACACACACACACACACACACACACACACACACATACATACACACTGAACATTACCTATTCACTTGAGCACTTACTTGGTCATCGTCTGAGTTTTGTAGATCGTGATTGACAGAGACAGAGAGAGAGAGAGAGAGAGAGAGAGAGAGAGAGAGAGAGAGAGAGAGAGAGAGAGAGAGAGAGAGAGAGAGAGAGAGAGAGAGAGAGAGAGAGAGAGAGAGAGAGAGAGAGAGAGAGAGAGAGAGAGAGAGTACTAGTCATCTCTATCATTGAACATAAATTCCTAATATATGTATAGGTTTGTGTATACTAACCTTACTTAATGTGTATAGATTTCTGAGCATATACCAGCATCTCTTATGAGTTTATGTGTGTATATCAGATTTAGCAAGTGTATGGATGCGTCTCTAAGTGTATCCCAGTGTTTGTATACAAGTTTGTGTGTGTATACCAGACTTAGTAAGCGTGTGTGTGTTTCTAAGAATATACAACCAATAGCAAGTGTTTGTATATGTCTCTAAGTGTATACCTGTCTTAATTGTCTGTTTGTGCGTGTATACCAGCATTACATAGTGTTTGTAATGGTTTGTGTGTATACTAGTCTTTTTTAATTGTTACCAACTATCCCAGCCCCTCCAGACCCACCTGAGGCATACAGCGTCACCCCAGAGTACAGCCCCAGGTTGGTCTGGCTAGCCCCGATGACGATGAAAGCAGGAACCATCATTATCACCTGCTGTGGTTGATCATGATGGCTTCTACACACACACACACACACACACACACACACACACACACACACACACACACACACACACACACACCTCAGACAGCAATTCCTGGAAGAACAGAGGACAGAACAGCATGCCAGCCACAGCAAGAGCGAGTGCGTGAACAGCCGCAGCCACCAACCGGCCAGTACTTCCCTAGCAGAAGAACGTGGCCCCCAGAGTCGACCCAGTGGTGAAGTCTGTGCTCAATATCCTTTATCATGACTCTCTCTCTCTCTCTCTCTCTCTCTCTCTCTCTCTCTCTTCTCCTCTCTCTCTCATCCACCATTAGCCAGTCTCCCTCTCCCTCTCTCGCCATTGGTCAGTGGCCTGTACAGCAGACACCCAGTTGTCATGGTGAAGGGATTTCTCTCCAAGTACTGTACCTCCATCACTCCCTCCAGGCTCCTCCCACTTTCCTCCAGTCACTATGTAAGCTTGATGATCAGCAGCTGTCCCTCTATACCACAAGCTTCACTCTGGGCAGCTCTCTGGAGGCCTCCGAACCTGTGGGTGTGAGGTTAGGTTAGGTTAAGTTAGGTTAAGTTAGGTTAGGCTAGGTTAGGTTAGGTTGGTTAGGTTAGGCCTGTGGATGGTGTGTGGAGGAGGACAGGACAAGGAGACCAGTGGGAAGGCTGTGGAAGGCCTGTGAATTTCAAGGTAATGCAACACCTCACACCAACAACACCAGAACAATGCCTCACCTAGCCACCCGCAGCCACATCACAGTCTCTCCCCCTCGTAGGTGATGGCAGCAGTGGTGGTGGTGGTGGTGGTGTTGCAAGGAGGAGGCAAGGCACCCATGACTGGAAAAGGAGAGGTGAGTGCCTTGAGGCTGCAGGACGGGGTGTGCAGCTGTGTGGGAGACAAGAGGGTGGGTGAGAGGGAGTGGGCACATGGGAGAGAGTGAGTGTGTTCTATGGCAAGTTCTATATATAGGATTTCAAGGGTGTTTTTGTATATGATAGGGAAAATATTAATACATACATACATACATACATACATACATTTTCATCTCCCAAGCACCCCTCTTCTCTCCTCCTCTTCCCCTGTTTCATGCAAATAGGTCAACACACACACACACACACACACATTGATAGAGGGATAGATATTAGCACAGCATGATTTAAACAACTAATATAACTATCAAACACACACACACACACACACACAAACTTCTCCACAAATCTGAAGGCACTGTGGTTTCCAAGCCGTCAAAGTGAATGAGTGTGCTGAGGGAATAATATTGCACCACTGCCAGCATGAACTTGTCACTACAGCTGTCATGCGCCTCACACGCCTCCTGTCACCCGCTCATGCCAGCTGCCAATGCAGAACGCACCCTCCACCACTCAATGTTTGGGGCGATAGTTCTTTGTTAATGGAAGATAATTAGATTTTCTCTCATATCAAGTTGAATTGGTTTAGCTGACACTCTCTCTCTCTCTCTCTCTCTCTCTCTCTCTCTCTCTCTCTCTCTCTCTCTCTCTCTCTCTCTCTCTTTCACGATTGATTCCAAAGGCCACAAAGATGATTAGAAGAGGTTTTCGTGAGTGTTTCTCCTGTTAGTAATGTAGGAATGTTGTTAATTTGTCACTAAAACAATAAAAAACATCCTTAAAAATCTGTGCCACTTCAAATAGAGCCTTTTTAAAGCGTGTTTCTCCCATCAGTAGAGTAAAAATGTAGTTATTTATTTATATTTTATATATAACACACACACACACACACACATACACACAAACACAGGTGGTCTGGCAGGGAAGTGTTATGAGAGATGTACAAACGCATAGCAAGGCAAGGCACACAGCTTTCACACCCACCTCACACTCACTCACAACACTCTTTCAACACCTTAACCTTTGTTGGGGAAGAGAAGCACTACTGCCTTAACCTTACAAATACACTTATTATAGCTTATCTCTTACATGTACCAAGACAAGGCACACAGCTTTCACACTCACCTCACACTCACAACACTCTTTCAACACCTTAACCTTTGTTGGGGAAGAGAAGCACTACTGCCTTAACCTTACAAATACACTTATTATAGCTTATCTCTTACATATACGAAGATAAAGCACACAACTTTCACCGTTACTCTCACCCACAACAATCTTTCAATGCATTAATCCTTGTTGGGAAAGAGAACCACTAAAATATTATCTCCTACAAATATATTTAAACACTCACTCAGCACACAACACGTCAGCCCTTGATGGAGACAAGAAGCACTCCTACCCAACCTTACAAAACCACTAATTAAAATCTTATCTCCTACATATACCAAAACAAAAACACAATTTTCACCCTCACTCACTCAACACACAACACCTTAGCCCTTGATTGAGATGAGAAGCACTCCTACCCAACCTTACAAAACCACTAATTAAAATCTTATCTCCTACATATACCAAAACACACAATTTTCACCCTCATTCACTCAGCACACAACACGTCAGCCATTGATGAAGACGAACAGCACTCCTACCCAACCTTACAAAACCACTAATTAAAATCTTATCTCTACTTCATTTACCCATCCATACACCAACCTTGTAACTCCACACAAGACAAGACACCACAGTCATCCACATCTATCTATGCCACACTGACTCCTGAAGTTGGTGGAGCACAGGGTGGAGCAAAGGGCATCAGCTCCACACTCTGGGATGCCTGTGGGGGACTTCATACGAGACAAGCGAGTACCTCTTCCGCATTCAGGGTCCCCTCCACCCTCTCGCACAGTACCTGAGGGCATGAGGGGGTGGTGAGAGGGTACAAGGGTGTGAGGGAGGAGGGAAGGGATGAAATGTGGTGAAAAACAGAGAACGCAGATGAAAAGGAAAATTGAAGTAGAGAAGAGGGAAAGGAAGAAAAGGGAAGAGATGAAAAGACAAAGAAGGAGAAAAGAAGGAAAATAGAATTATAAACACAATTTTTGACATCACATCTAAAAATCTCTCTCTCTCTCTCTCTCTCTCTCTCTTTAGTGCTCCTTCAAAAATTCTCTCTCTCTCTTTAGCTCCTTCAAAAATTCTCTCTCTCTCTTTAGTGCTCCTTCAAAAATTCTCTCTCTCTCTTTAGCTCCTTCAAAAATTCTCTCTCTCTCTTTAGTGCTCCTTCAAAAATTCTCTCTCTCTCTTTAGCTCCTTCAAAAATTCTCTCTCCCTCTTTAGCTCCTTCAAAAATTCTCTCTCTCTCTTTAGTGCTCCTTCAAAAATTCTCTCTCTCTCTTTAGTGCTCCTTCAAAAATCTCTCTCTCTCTCTCTCTTTACATCATTCCTTCAAAAAAATACACTTGGTAAGAGGCTTTCACAAATATTCATGTATCACCTGGTGTCAAGGTACTGGTCACCACAGCCAATGAACACCAGTACAGAACACACAGCACCAGCAAGTCACACACCTCCAGGGACGCCCCACTGATCACATCCAGGGGGTTTATCACATTGCCCCAGGACTTGGACGTCTTGTGGCCACCACCATCACCCAGGAGGCCATGCAGCAGCACAGTCTGGGGAGGGAGGGTCATATAACACAGGTGATATAACACAGGCAATACTGGTAACAATTAATATCACGTTACATAAGAGGAAGGAGAGGTAACAAGCAGGCAGTCAATTCTTTCAATCTATCGCCATCTATAAACATTATTAGCCTTCTGAAATCTGCATATTTTTATCAAACGATTAGTAATGCTAGAGTTTACAGTATTAACAGATATTTTAATTATATACCAGTGAATATATGGACTAATTACACATCTACAATTAGTTACCGGAGTTTGTGATAATACATAAGACAAAGGAACAAAAACAAGATTAATAACAGAGAACAGAACCAGGAGACCAAGACCCAGACGACCTCACCTCAAAGGAAAGCCTCCCCCATCAAGTCAAGTCCCGGCATGACCACCTGAGCCAGCCAGAAGAGGATGCCGTGACCCGTCTTCAAGGTCGTTGCGTAGAAGCGAGCAAGGTCAGGCATGGTCTCTCCCCTCCCCTGACCCGGCCAGCCCAGCGAGGCAAAGGGAGGGACCAGAGGAGAACCAGGTGTCCAGATCTTCCTCCTGCTGGGTGGACATGGAGGTCAAGGGTGTGCCTGGGGAGGAGGACAGGGTGAAGACGGAAAGTTGCGATTATTAATGTAGCTGTCAAGACTTTTATTCATCTATTGCTACATGAAGTTTATTTTTTTAATGAGGGTTTGCGCACACACACACACACACACACACACACACACACACACACACACACACACACACACACACACACTTTCTCTTTATCATCCTCTTCCTTCTCTTCTTTTCTTCTTCTACCTCCTCCTCCTCCTCCTTCTCCTTATATTCAGGTCAAGTCAGGTCATCCAATTAGAATAAAATCAGACAGACAGACAGACACACAAACACACACACACACACACACTTGAATGATATAAAATAATGCAGTTTTCCCTCACAGAAATATAGAAGGGAACCCAGAGTAGGTTAATAAAGGTGATACAGACAAGGACTGCACCTCAACTGTACAGAAAAACTACAATTTGGTACAGCTTTGCCCCAATGTAATACTGATAATAGGAACACTAGGAGATACAACACAAAGTACATCAACTGAAGGAAAAACAATAAAAAAGTAAAATTTCTGCCATATATCAGACCATCCACACTAACACTAGGTAAACACACACACACACACACACACACACACACACCTTCCTTCTCCACAGCCTTCCGTCTTGCATCCTCCTCCGAGCAGCCGCCACCCACACCTCCTCGCCATCTGCTGCAGTAATGTGGTACACTGGCATTCTGCGGCCCCACCAGAGCTGCCGGGAGACACACCAGTCTGTGATGTTGTCCAGCCAGCTATGCCATGCCCTCCTGTGCAGCTGTGGCACCAGGTTCAGACAGCCGCTCTGCACAGCCTCGGACGCCTCCTGTGCCGACTCCTTGCACCAAACGAACCTGTGTAGACATGAAAGTAACCAAGTGTTTATGGCTAATTATAATACTCAATATCCCACTATCATCTTCAGCATCACCATCTGCTCACCACTGGGGCCTCAGCACCACTATTTCAAAAGGACTCTAGATGAAGCTACACAGGTTTTTAAGAATGTTTTTAAAGTTTTAGTGACAGATTAACAACATTTCTATATTATTAACAGGAGAAACACTCTTGAGAACCCAGCTAGGTATCTCTGTGGCCTTGAAAAATACTCGTGATGAAATAATACGGGTTTTCAAGAATGTTTTAATGGTTCTACTGATAGATTAACAACATTTCTACATTATTAATCTTGAGAACCCAGCTAGGTATCTCTGTGGCCTTTGCAAATAGTCTTGGAGGAAGTGAAGTCCCTCCTCTATTACCTAATTAAGTCAGTACACCTGTTTAGTTACCCCTTCACCACCTACCTGAGTCTGCCAGTCTGTAAGGGAAGTCCCACATCTTTCCGAAGCTGACCGGTTTGCTGTACCCCGGGACTGCCAGCTCCGTGGGTCCTGTCAGGCGCAGGTGGTCCACTTCAATGTCCAAGATGGCCGACTGAAGGCTGCAGCACCAGTTGACGAGAGCCTCCTTGCGGTACACCGGCCCAGTATCGTACGGACGGACAAACGCTTCCGTCACTGCGAGAAAAAGTGTTTTGGTGAAGTTTCTTGTTTGTGCGCACGCGTGTGTGTGTGTGTCAGAGGTTACAAGGACAGGTATGCTTACGGATGTACAGACAGACACACAGGCCAGTCTCTCGCTGCATCCATTGTAAACACAGCTGTCCCAGTCAAGTGAACCCCCCAGATGCCGCAGCTGGTCGAATATCATTGTTCCTTCCTCCTCTTTCACACTTCACCAATAAACCTGCAAAAAAAGGAAAATTTGTCTTTTAAATATGTAAGTTAGTTGTACGTAGTCTACTGCCCAAGAAAACAGAAAACTGGGTAACTATTTTGACTGCATAGAAAAATTACACACACACATACACACACACAGTTTTGTATATTCATGTCTCTCTATCATTCTAGTTTTCTCAAGGCAACACTCACTTCTGTCTGTCAAGGTCGTGTTTGGCGTCCCACAGGTGCCTCTCCACCACCACCTGTGTTGCTGACCCTGTGTGGTGTGCCCCTGGGATGAACACTGCCTCACCACCCTGCATCTGTGCCTGCATCAGAAAAAGAGAGAGAGAGAGAGAGAGAGAGAGAGAGAGAGAGAGAGAGAGAGAGAGAGAGAGAGAGAGAGAGAGAGAGAGAGAGAGAGAGAGAGAGAGAGAGAGAGAGAGAATATTAACATGGGACAGAAGGGGTTATTATTAAGTTAATTTTAATGAGAGAGAGAGAGAGAGAGAGAGAGAGAGAGAGAGAGAGAGAGAGAGAGAGAGAGAGAGAGAGAGAGAGAGAGAGAGAGAGAGAGAGAGAGAGAGAGAGAATATTAACATGGGACAGAAGGGGTTATTATTAAGTTAATTTTAATGAGAGAGAGAGAGAGAGAGAGAGAGAGAGAGAGAGAGAGAGAGAGAGAGAGAGAGAGAGAGAGAGAGAGAGAGAGAGAGAGAGAGAGAGAATATTAACATGGGACAGAAGGGGTTATTATTAAGTTAATTTTAATGTGAGAGAGAGAGAGAGAGAGAGAGAGAGAGAGAGAGAGAGAGAGAGAGAGAGAGAGAGAGAGAGAGAGAGAGAGAGAGAGAGAGAGAGATGGTTATGTTAGGTAGGTAATTACTTACATAGATTGAGATAGATAGATCGATAAATGGTTAAACAGAAAGTTAAATAAACAGAGAGAGAGAGAGAGAGAGAGAGAGAGAGAGAGAGAGAGAGAGAGAGAGAGAGAGAGAGAGAGAGAGAGAGAGAGAGAGAGAGAGAGAGAGAGAGAGAGAGAGAGAGAGAGAGAGACTTAACCTAACCTAACTGAATTAATATAAACCTAACCTGATGGAAACAAATAAATGAAAATAAAAAGCTGCAGCCGGCCTCACCTTTCTTGACAGGCGCCTTTTTTTATGTTCATACACATTTCCCTGGTGGCACACGCTGCTAGCCGCCCCCTGGCCACGCCCCTCGCCACCTCACGCATGTACAGATCCATTGCCCCTCTAAAAAGCAACAAATTCACCCGTATATCAAGTCTGACTGCGTTTGTTTACATTTCTCTGGGTCTCGGTCTGGGCTCAGGCCTGCAGGATGGGAGAATGATAGAAAACGAGAGATTTTCAGGCAAGACTAGTATAAGTTGAGGCTCTATTATAAAATACCGTGATACAATATTACTATTACTACTACTACTACTACTACTAATAATAATAATAATAATAATAGTAATAATAATAATGAAAAACACACAATGCACATGATCGCAAGACCACTCCTTGTTGTGTATACTAACCTTACTTAATGTGTATAGATTTCTGAGCATATACCAGCATCTCTTATGAGTTTATGTGTGTATATCAGATTTAGCAAGTGTATGGATGCGTTTCTAAGTGTATCCCAGTGTTTGTATACAAGTTTGTGTGTGTATACCAGACTTAGTAAGCGTGTGTGTGTTTCTAAGAATATACAACCAATAGCAAGTGTTTGTATATGTCTCTAAGTGTATACCTGTCTTAACTGTCTGTTTGTGCGTGTATACCAGCATTACATAGTGTTTGTAATGGTTTGTGTGTATATGGCCTTAGGGAAGGTGAGGGTGAGCAAGTGGACAGGGATCAAACTTGTATTGAAGAAGTTAGTGTCAGGGAGCGAGTGCCAACCGATAAAGGAAGAGAATATCAAGTCAGTGTAACCAAAGGAAGAGCAGAGTCCTGTAAGCGTAAATGGAGCAGTGTTACCAGCAAAATTAAGAAAGGATTAAAAAATTGTAATTAGCCCCTTTGAATTAGAGCCCATGTCAAGTGAAGTAATAGAGGCATTTCAGCAGTATTATGTGGAATACACAAAGCTGGTGGAACTAGAGCCAGAAAGGTCAGAGGAGCTAAATGAAGAGCTGGAACACAATCAACAAGTTCACCATGAAATATTAGAAAGTATAGAATGTAAAAGAAAGGAGTTAAAGAATGACAGAGGATCAATTTGTTCTAGCAAACGGTCTAGACATTCTAGAGTCTCATCTACTTCATCACGTTCATCAGCAGCACAAAGAAAGCAAGAAGTAGCAGCAAAGGTAGCCAGACTTAGAAAGGAAATGGAATATCATGATAGTTTAGCAGAGGCAGAAGTTATGTTAGCTAAGACAAAAGCAGAGGCAGAAGCAATGTTCTCAAAGAAAAAGAAAGAGAGAGATTTAGCAGTTGCTAGTGCAGAACTTAATGCTCTTAGCTTAGTTGAAGAAGAAGTAAAAATGTTTCCAGGTAATGATGAAAGTGTAGAGAAGCAAAGTTATCTTCAACAATACATAGAGTCACAAAATGAAATGAAAGCACAAGCAATTGCAAATCAACAAAGTGACAATGCCATGCCTCACAAATATGTTACATTCCATGACCCACAGAAACCTTCTTCTTGCAATAGAGATAATGAATTGATGACAAATGAAGTAGATGGACAAATATTTAGTGAACCTCAGGTAATAAATCTCAACCCTACAGCTCAAAGTCTTGTACCAAGCTCTCGTAGACACACTCATAATGTCAACATGCCTAATAATGTGAATAATGTGAGACAGAATCATCAATCCTTTTCCCATCCTGGGGGAACCTTTGCAATCAACATACCTGATCCCAAGTGGAGCCTCCCTCCAATAGAGCCTAACACTTTTGATGGAGAACCCATGGAATTTCCAAGTTGGTTGAAAAACTTTGAAACTTATGTAGAGTCTAAAACTTCTGTTGGTAAAGAGAGACTTGCCTACTTAGAGAGGTATACAACTGGTGAGGCAAAGAATGCCATTAAAATGTTAATGCACTTTAACTCTGATGCTGACTATGTGCAAGCAAAGAAAATTCTTAGTGATAGATTTGGAAACAAAAGCATCATAGCTGATGCTTACACAAATAAGTTAATGAATTGGCTACCAATCTCTCCGCATAATGGTCCAGCATTAACAGCATTCTCAGATTTTTTGAAGTGCTGCTTAGCTGCAATGAAACACACTTCTTATTTGTCATTTCTGAATGACCCTAGAGAGCAGAGAAAGGTGCTAGCAAAACTCCCTGAACATGTTGTTCATGACTGGAGAAAGCAAGCGATGATATATCTTGATACTAACAGTAATAACACTTCTAGTAGCAATGAAGAGCACCACCCACCCTTTGAAATGTTATGTGAATTTGTCCAGAACGAAGCAAAAGGAGCAAGCAATCCATTTCTTTCCTGGAATTCAGTAAGTAGGGAAGTAAATGACTGGATCAAAACTCAAACATGGGCAACCAATTGGAAACCAAGGGAATCAAACATCATGACAAAGAATAGAGGGAGTAGAACTTTCATGGCTAAAGCAATTGAGGAAAAACCAATGTGGTCATTCCAAAGTAAAGTAAATGTACAAGCCAACAAACAGTATCCCAAGGACCAGGAAAGGAAAGGACGATTCTGTCACTACTGTACAAAGGATCATGATTTAGATGATTGCAAGGAATTTGCCAAACTTGATGGTAATACTAGGTACAAATTTGCTAAAGAAAAACGGTTATGTACAGGGTGTCTAAAAATGGGTCACAAAGGAAAGGATTGTAGAAGAAGGAAAGTTTGTAAAGTATGTCAGAGATACCATCCCACAGCTCTTCACAATGATGACATGACAAGAACTGAGAGCCAAAAGGTGCCAGCACAAGCAACTCAGCCTAAAGATGATAAACCCACAGTAGTAGCCAATAAGGTCAAAGTTACAGAATCAGTGACACATGACATGCACACCATGATAGTTCCTGTATGGTTACATCATGTTAGTAACGAAGAGAATAAATTTTTAGTGTATGCCCTGCTGGATGAGCAGTCTGATGCTTCATTCATCAAGGAAAGCACTCTGAATAAATTGGGAGTTAGTGGACCATCAGTGTCACTCAATATCCACACAATAAGTGGAAAACAAATCACTGATTCTATCAAAATTCATGGACTTAAAGTAAGAGGTTATAATGAAGAAGCAGAAATATCAGTCCCTTCAGCATATTCAACAGAAAACATTTCAGCTGGACGGAGTCAGATACCAAGGCCTGAGACTGCTTGTGACTGGCCCCACTTAAAGGCAATCTCTGACAAACTAATGAAATATGACCCAAACATTGACATAGGACTTCTCATTGGTCTTGATTGTGCAGAAGCCATTATGGCAGAAGAGCAAATAGCAGGTGATAGTAAGAAGCATCCCTATGCTCGTAGGACAGAGCTAGGTTGGGGGATCATTGGTAAAATCTCACCCCATTCAAGTCCATTGGAGGATACAGTGGTAGTCTACAGAACAGTGACACAAGAAGTAGAAATCAATGAAGAAAAGAGGGTTAATTTCTTAGTGGTTCCTACTAAAACCAAAGAGATGATTAATCCTTCTCAAGTGAGAGATATGTTTGAACTTGACTTCAGTGATAGAAAGTCAGCTGACACTCCATTATCATATGAAGATAAAAGGTTTATGAGTAAGATGAAAGAAGGAGTACATCAGCTGAAGGATGGCCATTATGAGTTGCCCCTTCCTCTTAAAGATGATAAGGTCAAGCTTCCAAACAACAAACTATTAGCAGAGCAGAGACTCAAGAAGTTAAGAGCTAAACTTGAGAAGGATAATCAACACAAAGGTGATTACAAAGTGTTCATGGATGATATGATTACAAAGGGTTATGCAGAGGTTGTACCGACAAAGGATTTAGTTAGGAATGATGGTAAGGTCTGGTACATTCCACATCATGGAGTCTATCATCCAAGAAAGCCAAAGAAGTTGAGAGTTGTATTTGACTGTAGTGCAAACTACAGGAACCAGTCATTAAACAGTCACCTGTTACAAGGCCCAGACCTTACCAACAAACTTATTGGAGTATTGTGTAGGTTTAGGCAAGAAAGCATTGCACTTGTATGTGATATAGAAGCAATGTACCATCAAGTGAAAGTCAACCCAGAACACAGAGACATGTTAAGATTCCTTTGGTGGGAAAATGGTGACCTTAATAATAAGATAGCTGAATACAGGATGACAGCTCACCTGTTTGGAGCTACTTCATCTCCAAGTGTAGCGAACTTTGCTCTTAAGAAAGCTGCAGATGACTACGGGTGTGGATCTGATGCAGCCAAGTTTGTAAGAAACAACTTTTATGTTGATGATGGTTTGAAGTCAGTAGCTACAATGGATGAAGCTGTCACTCTTATTCAGCAGAGCAAAGAATTATGTTACAAGGGAGGTTTTAACCTTCATAAGTTCTTGTCAAACAACAAAGATGTATTAGCTGCAATTTCTCCTCATGAGAGAGCAGATGGAATTAAAAGTTTGGATTTTAGTAAGAATGAAGACACACTGCCTATAGAAAGAACTTTGGGAGTTGAGTGGTGCATAGAATCTGACACATTTCAATTTAGAATAAAGCTGAAAGACAAGCCACTCACCAGGAGAGGTATTCTGTCAACAGTGAGCTCTATATATGATCCATTAGGTCTAGTGTCACCTCTCATACTGACTGGAAAGCAAATTTTACAAGAATTATGTAAGAATGCAGTTGATTGGGATGATGAGGTGCCAGATTATGTCAAACCTAAATGGATAAAATGGAAGGATGAGCTGCACAAACTAGATCAGTTAAAGGTACCTAGATGCTACAAACCTGATGACTTTGGGGAAGTAGAAAAGATTGAACTCCATCACTTTTCAGATGCCTGTCAAGAGGGATATGGCCAGTGCTCATATATTAGATTAATTAGCAAGACTGGCCAAATTCATTGTGCATTAGTAATGGCAAAGTCACGTGTCACACCTCTAAAAACCATAACAATTCCCAGACTAGAACTAGCAGCAGCAGTGGTGTCAGTTAGAATCCATAAACTCTTGAAGGGAGAACTTGAGTATAATAATGTGGAAGAAGTATTTTGGACAGACAGCAAAGTAGTCCTTGGTTACATTGCAAATGAAGCAAAGAGATTCCATGTATATGTTGCAAATAGAGTAGAAACAATAAGAGATCACACTTCACCAGATCAGTGGAAATTTGTAGAGACACAGTATAACCCAGCAGATCATGCATCTAGAGGCATGACAGCAGATGAATTGTGTAATAGCAAGATCTGGTGGAATGGCCCAGAATTCCTTTGGCAACATAGCAAAATGGATAGCCATTCCAAGTACAAGGTCATAAATGAGAATGATCCAGAAGTGAAGAAAGTTGTATGCCATGCTGTAGGTACACAACAGCCCACAGATATACTAGAAAGACTTGAGTATTTTTCAGATTGGTTTAAAGCAAAGAGGGCAGTTGCTGTATGCCTCAAGCTTCTGAACAGCTTCAGAGGAAAAGGTGATGGCACTACTAAAGTAAAGGGGAACACATATAAGCCAGTAAATGTAGCAGAAGTGTCAGAAGCTGAAAATGTAATTATAAAACAACTGCAATCAAAGGCATTCCAAAAGGAAATAAATGTACTGAAATCATCTGCTAACCATAATTCTTTAATTAAAGGAGACAATGGCAAGGGAACAAAAGTGATAGACAAGACCAGTTCCCTCTATAAGTTAGATCCCTACATTGACAAAAATGGTATCATGAGAGTAGGAGGAAGATTGAGGCTTTCTAATTTGACAGATGAATCCAAACATCCAGTCATCCTCCCCAAAACATCTCACATAACCCAGCTGATAATATGCCACCATCACAAAAGGACAAATCATCAAGGCAGGGGCATAACTTTAAATGAAATCAGGTCATGTGGATACTGGATAGTAGGAGGATCATCCCTAGTATCAAGGCACATTTCAAAGTGCATTATCTGTCGTAAAGTTAGAAGTACAACACAGGGACAGAAGATGGCAGACCTGCCTATTGACAGACTAGAACCATCACCTCCTTTTACATACTCAGCAGTAGATTTCTTTGGCCCTTTCTATGTCAAAGAGGGGCGTAAAGAGCTTAAAAGATATGGAGTGCTCTTTACTTGCATGGCATGTAGAGCTGTGCACATAGAGACAGCCAACAGCATGGATACAAGTTCCTTCCTAAGTGCATACCGTCGCTTTGTAGGACGAAGAGGGCCCGTAAGACAGTTGAGATGTGACCAAGGAACTAACTTTGTAGGAGCCAAATCAGAGTATGAGAAATGCTTAAAAGAATTAAATAACAATAAAGTCAGACAAGAACTCGTGAAAGATCAGTGTGACTGGATTGTTTTTAACATGAATGTACCCAATTCCAGTCACATGGGAGGTGTTTGGGAGAGGCAGATACGCACAGTGAGAAATGTACTCTCTGTGTTGCTTGATCAGCATGGTACCCAGTTAGATGACCAAGATCTGAGAACCTTCCTAGTTGAAGCAGAAAATATAGTTAATGGTCGTCCCCTAACTGTGGACCATCTTAACTCCCCAGAAAGTCTTACACCGTTGACACCCAGTAATTTGTTAACTATGAAAACAAAGGTAGTACTGCCTCCTCCAAGCATTTTCATTAAGAAGGACCTGTACTGCATAAAGAGATGGCGCAGAGCACAATACCTGGCCAACCAGTTCTGGTCCAGGTGGAAAAAGGAGTATGTGCAATTCCTACAGCTTAGAAACAAGTGGACAACACCAAAGAGGAATCTCAGTGTAAATGACATAGTTATCATCAAAGATCAGAATTTAGCAAGGAACCAGTGGAAACTGGGAAGAGTAACAGAAGTATCTCCTGATCATGATGGCCTAGTAAGAAAGGTTAAGGTCCTGGTTTCAGACTGTAATCTCGACAACCAGGGAAGACACATAAAGGCAAACAGGACCATCATAGAGAGGCCAATACATAGTCTAGTATTGCTGTTAGAAGGTAATGCATAATAATAGACCGGAGCATCCCCGCCAAGGAGCCAATGTAACAAAACATATTATGTGCTAATCCTAGTTTTAAGGTACATACTAATCTTAATTTAAGGTAAATTGTTACACAATTTAGGGGAGCCATGTTACTGTGTGTAAAGCGTATGTACCTCATGTGATTATTCCTCGGCATATATAAGTGAAATGTTCAATAGTTTTCTATTTGCATGAAAACGTGTAATATGTGTGAGTATCAGTATTTAATGCTATATTAAGCACCGAAGCCGATGCTCACTTGTTGGTAGTGTGGGGTTAACCTGCTAGTCGCCTTCGGGCATCACTCACGGCCAAGTCGCGCTCAGACAAAGACGGGCAGGATGGTGACCGAGGTAAATACTTTAATTTTGTAGTAAAAACTGATTGTCATAGTGCTAAGTCAATTGCATGTATTGTTAATGAATATTGTAATATGTTGAAAGTGTTTAATATCAGTGTATAATGTTATTTTGTAAGAAATTGAGACCGAGAACTTGTTCGCAGTTCTTACGGTCATGCCTACCTCATCAATAAACGTCAGAGAGAGAACTGCCTTTCCTCGACCCTACGATGATGGGTGTGATCAGTAAAACAGATCACCTGAGAGCCAATTGATGCCCAGCCGGTGCGGCTACACTGTACCTCCATCACTCCCTCCAGGCTCCTCCCACTTTCCTCCAGTCACTATGTAAGCTTGATGATCAGCAGCTATCCCTCTATACCACAAGCTTCACTCTGGGCAGCTCTCTGGAGGCCTCCGAACCTGTGGGTGTAAGGTTAGGTTAGGTTAAGTTAGGTTAAGTTAGGTTAGGCTAGGTTAGGTTAGGTTGGTTAGGTTAGGCCTGTGGATGGTGTGTGGAGGAGGACAGGACAAGGAGACCAGTGGGAAGGCTGTGGAAGGCCTGTGGATGCTGTGTGGAGGAGGACAGGACAAGGAGACCAGTGGGAAGGCTGTGGAAGGCCTGTGGATGGTGTGTGGAGGAGGACAGGACAAGGAGACCAGTGGGAAGGCTGTGGAAGGCCTGTGGATGGTGTGTGGAGGAGGACAGGACAAGGAGACCAGTGGGAAGGCTGTGGAAGGCCTGTGGATGCTGTGTGGAGGAGGACAGGACAAGGAGACCAGTGGGAAGGCTGTGGAAGGCCTGTGAATTTCAAGGTAATGCAACACCTCACACCAACAACACCAGAACAATGCCTCACCTAGCCACCCGCAGCCACATCACAGTCTCTCCCCCTCGTAGGTGATGGCAGCAGTGGTGGTGGTGGTGGTGGTGGTGTTGCAAGGAGGAGGCAAGGCACCCATGACTGGAAAAGGAGAGGTGAGTGCCTTGAGGCTGCAGGACGGGGTGTGCAGCTGTGTGGGAGACAAGAGGGTGGGTGAGAGGGAGTGGGCACATGGGAGAGAGTGAGTGTGTTCTATGGCAAGTTCTATATATAGGATTTCAAGGGTGTTTTTGTATATGATAGGGAAAATATTAATACATACATACATACATACATACATTTTCATCTCCCAAGCACCCCTCTTCTCTCCTCCTCTTCCCTCTTCCCCTGTTTCATGCAAATAGGTCAACACACACACACACACACACATTGATAGAGGGATATACGAGTATATTAGCACAGCATGATTTAAACAACTAATATAACTATCAAACACACACACACACACACACACACACACACACAAACTTCTCCACAAATCTGAAGGCACTGTGGTTTCCAAGCCGTCAAAGTGAATGAGTGTGCTGAGGGAATAATATTGCACCACTGCCAGCATGAACTTGTCACTAAAGCTGTCATGCGTCTCACACACCTCCTGTCACCGCTCATGCTGGCTGTCAACGCAGAACGCACCCTCCAGCACTCAATGTTTGGGGCAATAGTTCTTTGTTAATGGAAGATAATTAGATTTTCTCTCATATCAAGTTGAATTGGTTTAGCTGACACTCTCTCTCTCTCTCTCTCTCTCTCTCTTTCACGATTGATTCCAAAGGCCACAAAGATGATTAGAAGAGGTTTTCGTGAGTGTTTCTCCTGTTAGTAATGTAGGAATGTTGTTAATTTGTCTGCTGATTACTTCGGAAGGCAAGAGTGGGGACGTAGGTAGTGCTCAGTCTCTCTCTCTCTCTCTCTCTCTCTCTCTAAAAAAAAAAAAAAAAAACGATTCACCTTCATTCCCTCCGCTATTCACCTTCACTCTTCCCAGAGCTCCATTCACTGAGTGAGTGGCTGCGTGATGACTCGTCCTCTCAATGGATGGACCAAAAAAAAAAAGGGGGAATGTAAAGATAAGTCCACTGAAAATGACTTTCAAGATTGTGTGACTCGACAGTTTCGTAGTAAGGTGTTTTGTTGAATCTATGCAAACACGACTATTTAATTTTTGTAACACTAATACCTGGTGACCTTGACCTGCATCTGGTGAGCAACACCACCTACACACACTGACATCCCTCGCCCCACGCACCTATACGTGTTCTCTCTCTCACGTGACAAAGTGACGGAATGGCTGCACTGTACGGAGGGCAGACTCATCCCAGGTACGAGAACGCAGGGAACAAGCGAGTCTCTGTGCATATCTTTGTTGAAGCTCTAAATATCATGTAGAAGATTACAGAAATTTATGGATTGGGATGATAAGTGGAAATACAAGTAGGTAGGTGTGTTTCATAGAGGGACTGCCACGTGTAGGCCTTGTACATTCTCTTATTTTCTTTTGATATGTTCTTATCTCTCTCTCTCTCTCTCTCTCTCTCTCTCTCTCTCTCTCTCTCTCTCTCTCACAGTGAAGACTACACAATGGTGCAAAAAAGCCTCATGGTGTATCGCGTTGCATCATTAATTACTTCTCCAGGCAAAGGCATTTCACGCGGAAAAAAAAAAAAAATGTTTGGAGAAATATATAAATGAGCAGAACGTCCAGCACTTTCACCACCGGCAGACAAGTGAGACCAAAGGATACGCGATGAAAACAATTGGAACAGTGATTACCAGCGACCTTTTTTTTTTTTTTTTACTTCTGATAAGGAAATTTACGTTCACTGCCATGCGAGAAGAAAATGTAATAATTGGCCTGACTTAACCAGTGCGGGGAGCAAATAAACGAGTGCGAGTGTGTTAGTTAATGAAATAAAGAAAGCCAGTAAAGGTATGTGTGGGAGGCAGCAGGTGCCCAATTTATTAATAGGGAATATTTGATGAATAGAAGTGAACATATAGTGATATATCGATTTACACTGGGGGTCTTCATAGCAATAAGGGGTATTTAAAAAGGAATTATTGTATATAACGATGCCTTTCTTATTTTTCTTTTTAATCCTATACTTTAAAGGAAAACTTCACCATTCATTTTGCACATTATAACATTTTTTCCTTCACAGCTTTCCAACTTTACAACAAAATTCTAACCTGGCGTCAGGGCAAAGAAGAACCAGCGTAAGGACATCTCTCATCCTCTGGCAAATCTCACCACTCGCCTCGCCTAAAGTGCAAGAGAAAGACAGACTCTATCTCTGTGTCGGACATCACTGCTCGCCTCCTCCAACACAGGCATGGGAGCATTTACGGCAATAACAAATCCAGGCTTATGGGAAGAAGACAATCTGATGCTATTGGTGATTCGAAAGTATGTGGGCGGCACGTGACATCATACTTCACTGTTTCATTACTACCACTATTACTACCACTGTTACTATCACCACCACCACTACCACCACCACCACCACCACACGCGGTCACCAGCCATCATTATCATACATCACTAACACACCCAAGGGACGGTTATTCCACTTCGCAAGGCTAGTAATTTTACCTGGGCTTCTAATTGGCTCCGTGACTCAAGGTGGCGCGTGACAGATACAACCGGACCTCCACGATTACTTTAATATTTTTCCGTCTCTTATTTCACTTTTCCCTGACAGCTGCAGAAGGTATTCATTTTGTTTCCTCAGACAGCTGTACAGGATATCCGTTTATTTTTATTTTCACACATATGCCTCCTCCTGCTGCCGCTCGGCGATAGACGGGCGAGAAAACTGTTCCATATCTCTTCAGGTTTTCGTTGAATGTTAGGAGATATTGTTGATGAGTTGCTTCATACGTCCCCGTGCAGTGAAGGGAGGTTAATTGAGTGGCTCTGCCAGATTAGTAGCTTCAGGAAGGCTTGTTGTGGAGGAATCCAGATGACGTCATCAGATATTTTGTCTAAACAACAATAATGAAAGGGACGAATATCGCACGCATAAATAAATACCTCGACTGATACCAGGAAATGCTAATGTGGCTTTCTTGTGATCACTGACACACACATACACACACACACACACACACACACACACACACACACACACACACACACACACACACACACACACACACACAAGATATTACAAGCAGATGAGGGGTTGGAATTCACGCGATAGATAAGAACAGGACCTTACACACACACACACACACACACACACACACACACACACACACACACACACACACACACACACACTAGTAATGTCCTTGAGTGTTATTTACCAGATTGAAGGTTGCTAAATGTAATGAGTAAGTAATTAGTGAGCAAAACAATGGTGTGTGTGTGTGTGTGTGTGTGTGTGTGTGTAAGGTCCTGTTCTTATCTATCGCGTGAATTCCAACTCCTCATCTGCTTGTAATATCTGACTGTCACAACTACAGCAAGTAATTTCACGATCGTGAGTAACATAAACATACACACAAATGCATAAATCAATAAACAAATACATGAATAACAAATACATTCAAACATACACATGCACAAACAGGAAAGCGGCCACAAAACAACAGTCCTCGCGCACACACGCACACCAGCCAGGCCAATGCAGCAACATCCTCGTTCCCCGCCCTCCAACCACACCACAAAACATCTTTTCTTTAGATATATCGGGGCGTAGAGGCGGGCTGGGAGCGTGGTGGGAGGGTCCCTTCGAGGTTGACCTTCTAACTCCTGGTGGCAGGACGAGAAATAGGTCTTGAATTGAGACTTTTACGAGACGTGTTTTGAACGAGTGTGCAGGCCACCCTTGTTTACTACCGCGTCACTGGCCGAGGCTGGAACGGAACGCGACTTTACAGGACACGCCAGTGGGAGAGGGAGAAGGGAGAGGGAGAGGGAAGGGAAAGTAATGAAATGGAGTCGTGAGGAAGAGGTCTTGTGGAAGGAAGGGACGTGCTAGACAGTTCTTTCTTCGCTACTGTTGCCATGACAGTGACAAACCTTCCTTTTTACTACCGATTTGTACCTTTGAAAAAAAAAAAAAAAAAGGAAAGGAAAGAAAGACAAGACATAATTTCCTTTTCTACTGTTCTTCGGAGACTCGAGACTCATTAAAGAAAATATCCAGGGACACAATGAAAATAGATAAATAAAACGGTTTCTCTTCTTTACAACTAGTATTGATTCAGCTCTTTTAGTATTCAGTTACTATAGGCTTCGTTAAGTAGAGCGGCCACCAAAACTAGTCTCTGATAAATACGTAATGTAGTACACTGCGTTGTGGTAAAATTTCACACAGATCGGCTTGGAAAAGAGTAAAGATTAACTTCAGGAAACACATTAGAGTGCTGCAAAGACACTGAAAGGCATCTAGTCTCTGTGGCATAAATAGCGGCGCAGTACGACCTCGTTCTTACGGCATCAACAATGTTAGTGTAGCAATTAGAGCAACACTCACCCCAACCATGCTGCTCCTTTGCTCTTAACTCCTCGACGTCGGGTTAACCCAAGAGTACTGCAGGGTGGCTGCGGTTGTTGCATATGTACATTCCTTCACGTTGGCGCCTCCTCCCGGGCACACCACGCTGCATCTGTTTGTCCAATGGGAAGATTCTCTGTTGTCTCTGATTCGTTCGAAGGAAGGGAGTTAAAAGACATCATGAATGGAAGTCGGGAGAAAAATGATAGTGACGAAATGAAATACGAGTGAGGGAAAGGTTACCAAAACAAAAGGAGAGAGGAGGTAAGTATACAAAGAAAATTAAGAGAAGTGTATGATTAGAAAGGGAACAAACAAAGGACACCGAAAATTTCAAAACAAAGAGTGATAGAAAGAACGAAAATTTCAAAACAAAGTGATAGAAAGAAAAGAAAGAAATAATTAATGAAACATGAAAAAGAAAGAAAGAAAGAAAGAAAGAGTGAAAGAAAGATAAAAACATATACAATTGTTGAAAACGGTGTCCTGCAAAACACACACACACACACTGACACTTATTACGTTAAGCATCATAGGAACATTAACATAAGAAAAAGAAAAAAAAATCTAAGCAAAGAAAAATAAAAAAACAACGAAACACGCAACACAAGTAAATAAACACGGACGACAGGATGACAAAGAGAGAAGAAAAGAAGAAGAAAAAAACAAGATAGGCAAGGCAGGCTGTTAAAAATATTCTTGTATTTTTCTCAAGTTACAAAACTCCTTCAGATTTGTGGATTGTAACTCCTTCAGATTTGTGGAGAGTTGCGGGAGGCAGCGAGTGAGCGATGGCATTGTGGCCGCGTGAACACTTTGCATGAGGAAAACGTATGAAAAGCTGCTCGTCAGTATCCGTAATCGAGTCAGAGAGAGAGAGAGAGAGAGAGAGAGAGAGAGAGAGAGAGAGAGAGAGAGAGAGAGAGAGAGAGAGAGAGACCTTTTACTTTTCATGTTCCTGGATTGTTTTCTTTAATGTTATTTCTCTTTGTCCTGCTCTTCCCTCTCACTCCTCTCTAACTCAAGTCTTCCCTTTAGTATGCTGTTTACCCTCTCTCTCTCTCTCTCTCTCTCTCTCTCTCTCTCTCTCTCTCTCTCTCTCTCTCTCTCTCTCTCTCTCTCTCTCTCTCTCTCTCTCTCTGTCTGTCTGTCTGTCTGTGTGTGTCATCGTACATGATCACACATTTATTCTCTCCTCATTCAAAGTATTTATTCTCTCCTCATTCAAAGTAATCTCGCCTTTAATAAGCCGCGCATTCCTTTCTGGTCTATATTTTCCCTTCTAGTTTTCCTTATGGCTCAATTTGTTTGCTTTTCCTCTAAGCTGTAGTCTTACCCTTCATGAATAGTTGCTGCTAAAATCATGAAGAACAACGACACCCACACACAACCACCCAGAGAGAGAGAGAGAGAGAGAGAGAGAGAGAGAGAGAGAGAGAGAGAGAGAGTGGATGTCCTCCTTCGCACCTCGATTATTTCACTCTGACGACCAGCTCTTTCACTCACTCCACTCTTCCCACAAACCCTTTATCCTCACCAACATTACATGCATTCTCCGCCTTCCTCGGACACCTGCTCCTCCTCTCTCACGCCCCCTCACGCCGCGGGGCAGGTGGGGATCCTTTCAGCCCCAGCAGACTTCGGGGCCTGGAGTGGCGCGAGGTGTCGGGTGCAGCGTTGGTCGATGCAACAGCTGCTCTCTCACGCTTCACTCTATTAACACTGAAGCGTTTTAGGGGGAGGGAATGAAAAAAAAAGCGAAGAAGTGGCAAGTGTATGTGCCTGGTGGCTTCTCCTTGCCTTTCTTCTCACCTGGCGCTACGTGGAGAGGGAATGATCAAGACTAAATGATGAGGAAGCTACATTATGATAATTCCACCTTCCTGCTTTGATGTACTAAGTGCATTACGAAACTTATCATTATCAAACGTACACGTGCAGGTATTTACTCAGTTTTCTTAATGACAATAGTAGTGATGGTGGTGGTGATGATAATGAAGAGGACAGTGACTTAAGATCGAAGGTAGCACTATTAAGCGGAAGGGTGATAGAGGGATTGGCGGCATTTGTTTCAATACGAGTCGAAGCAGGAGGTTTACAGCAGGCGATTCACACACTGGCAACGCTGACTAGAGAACGTGGAAGTGGAGGGAGCTGTACATCACATGCAGTCATCAGGAAATAATCTGACAAGAAAAAAAAATGACCAACAACAACAACAAAATGAGAGAGAGAGAGAGAGAGAGAGAGAGAGAGAGAGAGAGAGAGAGAGAGAGAGAGAGAGAGAGAGAGAGAGAGTGTGTGTGTACAGAGACGCAAGATTGTTAATCCCTTCTGTCTCCAGGACGTCGCAGCAATATTAACTGGAAATGATCAACAAGAGAGCTGAGTACTCTAAGTTGCTTTGGAGAAGAATCTTAATAATAATAAAAAAAAAAAACAATAAAAAGATGATAAGAATTAGTCAACGAATTTCCTATACCATGATGAGATCCCCCACAAAGGAACGTGGCGTAAACAAAGCGTCGTGACATCTTTGAACAAGAGGAAACAACAGGAATATGATAAAATACAGGGAAAATTTCTGAACTCCCTCACGTCACAGCCGCAGAAGTCAGACTTACGCAGCTGCAGGGATAGTTTCTTCTTTTCAGTTTTAATATAGGATACTTTAAAACAGAAATTGAGCGCTGAGAGTGTTATAAATTATTCTTTTTTTTTTCTTAATATACGAATTAGAGTAGATTGAGAAAAAAAAAACAAGGCAAATGACGTAGTTGTTGTGAGGTCTGTCAAAGTTATTTTTTTTAGCTCTCCTTCAATACAGAGACAGATGATAGAGAAGATGAAAAGTGTAGGATAACTTAATCATTTTATCTTTAACATAGAAAAAAAAAGGTATCAGAAATTCTGCTGAATGAAAGACAATCCTTTCACTTCATCTTCTTGATACGATACATTTAAAGCAGAAAAGAGTAGGTGATGTAGATGGCTAAAGGTGTTTCATATATTTACTAAATCAACACAGGAGGACCTCGCCAAGGCAACACCACCACCACCACCACCACCACCACCCTGTCACTGCTTCCTCTAACTTGGCATCAATACCACAAAGCCGCCACACACTCGATAATTACGTTCAGTTTCTCGCACAGTAAGATCTCACGGAAATTAGGTCGTCACTCGGATTTGACATTACGTTGTTCCCAATTCAAGGCAGGAACTCACTGTAAATAATTAATGTAAACCAGGATGCATGTAAACCTTACTTTACTTGCACACACACACACACACACACACACACACACACACACACTGCCGGGTACAAAGGCCTGCCAGAATTGGTTGCTATTTCTTGCATCATCATCTAAACACGAACGAAACAGCACAATCTCGAACTGGTTGCGTGAAATAACTGAAAGTGTATTTGCCCAAACAAACTTCCCGCTCTTCCATTCCAGCAGAAATCCCTTGGAACTTCGCCAAAAAACTCTTTCGGCTGACTTTACCAACTCAAATTGCTTCACAGCTGAAAAGCTGAATTTTTTCACCCCGCACTTTGCCACGCTGCGACTCACGACACGTGGGAACATGCATAAACCAGGTCCTACTTTCCATACCCTTTAATACCTAGGCAGGGAAGATGTGATGTCACTTATATTGAACGCGTAAAGTGAAATGCTCACAGATTTAAAGCGATACTCAAAAAGTGAGTGACGTATGGCGATAGGGGAGCATCAGCAATGTGTGTGTGTGTGTGTGTGTGGGGGGGGGGTATTTTTTTCTATGGGGTGACTAGGGGAAGGGAAACAAATCCTGACACGACAAGATTAAATAGCAATAAAAGGAAGCGAGAGAGAAACAGAATTTTCCTTGACTTGTGTGTGTGTGTGTGTGTGTGTGTGTGTGTGTGTGTGTGTGTGTGTGTGTGTGTGTGTGTGTGTGTGTGTGTGTGTGTGTGCGCGCGCGCGTAGTTAATTGAGTTGCATTCAATTATGATTTGAATTTGAACTGACGCAAAAAATGCGCGAATTGGGATTGTATTGGAATTGAAAAATAAAGGATCAGCATGAACAGACGTGGAATTCATGCCAGTGAGATATGAATTTGTGGGAATAAAGGAAATAAAATGTAATTCATATTTGTTGTGGAGCATTTTCGAAGGAACAGAGATGTTGATTATAATGTAATATTGAGTTTGTGTCATGGCGCATAAGAAAAAAAAAATGAAAGTTCAAATAAGCTTTCTATTTGTGTTAAATTTCTGATAGTGTCTGGTGTGCAATCTGCGTTAAAACCAATAAAATGAAACAGAAAACATAATTAGCTGAACTGAATCAAAATTGAAAAGCATGTGAATGAAACTGAATCTGAATTGAAGAGTCCAATTGAACCGGAAATGACTGGCGTATTTCGTTCTAAACTGCAGTTGAGCTGTACTGATAAAAATGCATTGATCCCAAGCATGAGAGAGAGAGAGAGAGAGAGAGAGAGAGAGAGAGAGAGAGAGAAACAGGACCGAAGTAGAACCAAGGAGAACCATCAAGACTGGGAAAGAATGAGAAATGTAATGCGGAAACAGAAGAGGAGAGGACAGAGTTACAGGAAGCTGGAGACAGAGAGACAGAGAAACAGTGGAAGAGAAAGGAATAGAAGGAGAAAAGTAAAGAGAAAGACGCTTGCAAGAAGAGGGAAAGAAAGAGAGAGAGAAGAGGGCATGAAGTGGCCTCAAACCTAGCTGGAAAAGAGGCTCACTGGACAACTTGAGCCGGCAATTGGACTGGACGGCGCTTGAGGGAGGGAAAAGTTGAGTCCGCAGCCTTCTTGAGAGTCCTTTAGCCTCCGCATTCGGCTCCTATCGGGGTAAACTTTTCGGTGTTCCTTATCACCTTCCAGCACACACACACGCGCCATATCTCTCTCTCTCTCACTGTCTACTGTCTGGCCTTTCTTTCTTTGCCTTTGTTTTTTTTCTTTTTAGTTTGTTTGTTTTTTCTGTGTGCCTGCCTCTATTTCTCCGCCTCAAACAAACCTAACCTAACCCCCTCACGTGTTGAACAATGCGTGTTCATCATCATATGTGCATGATTAAGCTGCTCCATAAGGAGCCACTATTGCTAACATTGATCAAAAAATGCAAATGTTACGTATCTCAACATAATCCACCTAACCTAACCAAAACTGTTATCCTGCCAGGAGCTACTATTCAGTAATTATACTGTAGCAGGGAGTGAAACTTTTACAAAAGGAAACTAGAATATCAGTACACTATCGCATGTCCACCCCCAAACAGCTACTGTTTGTGGAGGAAGTATTGTCAAGATTTCTTGCACACACACACACACACACACACATTCATGCATACAGTAAACCCTTTACAAATTAGGATTGCCATCACATCCATGGTTGCATGCAAGTGCAAGCTGATCTACAGTGTTCAACTTAGAAGAGTTGCCATGGTGTAAATTTTGTGCTGTGATTGCTACTAAATACTTTACTGACCATTGTTAGGAAATTTATTTTTCAGATTGTATGCAATTTACTTGTTTATTTAATTACTATTTATCTTATTTCTCAGCAAGGTGAGTGATAAGGATTCAGGTGTCCAATCTGAAAATTTTGTGTAGACAATCGTATACATGATCCACACCAGCAGTCTGAGAGTTGTTCAAGTATTAGTTCTGGTATTTATACTGTAGAGTTTTTAATAAAAACCTGGAAAGCAAAAAAATCAAGTAAATTTCTAAGTGACAAAGGATAGCAAGAGGAAAGAAAGTGTATGCAGTTAGTAAGCTGGAATAAATCAGTGAGTGATGAAAATGGTAAAGTGGCAGCACCTTAACATAACATGACAAAATAAGGGAAGCTGCAAGAAGCTGTAAGGCCTAAACATGGCAGTCCTTGCAAGAAACATTCCTACCCATTTCCACCTACCATCTTTGTCCTTAAATTTGTCTTCTAATCTTTTATAGTTTCCTAATGACCTGCTACTAACATTCTAATTACCGAGTCTGTTCCATTCATCTACCACCTTTATTGAGAACCAGTTCCTTCCTGCTTCTTTTCTAAATCAAACTTTATGAAGCTTGATCCCATTATTTCTTGATCTATTCTGATTACTAACACTTCGCTTACTCGCAGAGAATGGTGACGATGAATGAAATGACCAGGACATACAGGAATAAAACAAATGGTACAAGATAATGATCTGCTGTGGTGCAAGTGGATGATCAATCAGGTGTGCTGAAAATTAGACAGGTTTATATTTTGTTTTCTGTCTTAAGTATTTAGTAATTTGATGTTTTACTTTTCTGAACCTTATTCTGTAGACCTTTGTTGTGGTAAACGATCTATTATTAATGTCCATATGTTGAAGAACACTTCTTTTCTTGATAATCACTTATGACGTGGCCACAAACAAAATTCCTTCTTTCCGCTCTGTCCACTGTAAGTCCCTTGACATTGACACTCAACATTTACACTAGACATTCACACACTCAGTCTCTCATCATCCATTTTCTACATATGATAAAAATATCTCAAGATATTCCCCTTTTATACATGAAGCATATACATTTTTGCTGTGTTGGTAGCAGTTTTGTCATAAATTTTGTGGTCACTGCAAGTCCACATCCTTGTTCAAGATAGAGCATACTAAACCAGTGCTTATCTTCATCTTGTTTACTAGTTTCCAGATGGAAATTTGATGGTTCTGCATAACTGAAGTCAACACTTGGTTAATGGTCTTGTCATTTTGGCTTGTTGAGGGCCTGTAGGAGTGTGAATTATTCTTATGCAACATATTATCTTTGAACTGGTTGTACCACTCCTTTACTTGTGTGATCAAGTGATGACCATGGTATTATTGCTGAATCTCTGCTGAGTCTTATGAATGTAGTTGACATTTGGGTATTGTCAAGCTTGTGACAAAACTTCATGTAATACTTCTGTTAAAGCCTTTGTTATTTTAAAATCCAAAGAGCACTAAATACACTCTCTCTTATAAGTGAGCTGCCAGTGACTGATACCCTTGAATGGAAAAAAATCACATGTGCACATGCATAAAGATATTCTATGCCTTCTCACCAGGAAAATTTCAATATAAAACTTTTTTATTTGATTTCATAATGGAATGATTACCAGATGAACAATTTTAAGTTGGACTTTGATTGAGTTGATAGGTGCAATTGTACATCTGTATCATATTGGACAAAATTTGGATGTCTTGATTTTTATGATCATAGATTTAGTGCTCAATGAATTTATGTTCAACAAGTGCCACTTCTTAAAAATGTTCCCATATTCTTCATTCCCTGGCCATGTCTTGATTTTATATATTGTTTGAGTTTTACTCAAACAGCAACACCTTCACTGCATCTGTCTTCAAGTTAGGTTTTGTATATGAATTTGCAAACTAATCAATCCTGCAGCACTTAATCATTCTCACTCAGTAAGAGTCCATCATCAACACAGGCATAGGTACTCTCCACATTTTCCTCTTTCTCATCAATAATATTCCTGCATCTACTACTTCACTATTTCCTTCTTGACTCCAGTCATATACAGAATAACATTTTCTAGTTCAGGTCTAACTTTGAATATTTTTTTTTATGTAATCTTCTACAACTTCCATGACTATATTTGTATCAGCATAGAAATTCTAGATTGCTTTCAGAAATGTTCTATCCACTGCATATGCTTGAAATACTTTATGTAAACCCTTCCTCTCAATTCTTCCACATACTATTCCTACACTCATGAATATAGCAGTGCAATGACCAGAAAAGATCCATGAATATAACATGCTAATCCTCAGTATACAGTTTGAAGTGACAAAGAAATAAACATATATAGTAATGAATTGTGACTTTAGTATTATGTTCATTTGCAGGTAGTAACCACATGAAAGATGGAGGAGTACAAGGTGCTGGAGGCAATAGGACAAGGTTCATTTGGAAGAGTGTTCCGAGGAAAATGCCTCCTTAGGGGGCAAATTGTAGCTCTCAAGTTTATTCCAAAAAGAAATAAAGTAGAAAGAGAATTAAAAAGTCTCCGGCAAGAGTGTGAAATTCAAAGAGGTCTGGCACATCCAAATATTGTTCGTACAATTGACTCGTTTGAGACAGAAAATGAAGTTGTGGCTGTTAGTGAGTATGTGCCTGGCCAACTTTTTCAACTTTTAGAGTCTAATGGTCCATTAAGAGAGGAAAGAGTTCAACAGATTGCTTGCAACTTAGTTTCAGCAATTTATTATTTGCATTCTCATAGAATTCTCCATAGAGACATAAGCCCCAAAACATTTTGCTCTCATCAACTAGTGAAGCAAAACTGTGACTTTGGATCCTCCAGAAAAATGTGCATCAATACCTATGTATTGACATCTGTTAAAGGCACTCCATTGTATATGGCACTTGAATTAATTGAGGAGAAACCTTATGATCACAATGCAGATTTGTGGTCCCTTGGGTGCATCCTTTATGAACCACTTCTTGGAAAGCCACCCTTTTGTACCACTTGTATAGTTCAGTTAATCAAAATGGTGAGAAGTGAACCAGTCATATGGCCGGGAGGATGGAGCAAGGATTGTTCCACTTTTTTACATGGACTCCTTGAGAAAGATCCAAGCAAAAGGCTCACATGGCCAGCTTTACTTGAGCATCCTTGGGTTCAGGAGGGAGTAGTGTTTATTGAACACTCTCTGAATATAATGCCTCTCACTGATCCTTTGACAGTGTCTCAACACCAGCTAAAACAACAACAATGTAAAGAATTAGTAGAAAAAGCTGCTGGACAGTCAAGAGTGGCTGGCCAGTCTAACATTAGAAAGTTGTCTCTATATCAAAAGAAGTTTCACCACAAAGACTTGAATTGTCAACTTTGCAGGCTGATAGAGCAGTGGATGATGTATCTTTACCTCCTGCACCTGTAAGCTTTCCTCACCAGAATGAGAGAAAGAAAAGCATAGGAATTCCTCAAATAGATGGTGAAACCTTAAAAAAGTTACCAGCAGTTCATCTCCAAACTGGCTCATGTCAAGAGGATCAAGGCTCAAGATCTCCATCTCCATATCAACAGCATTACAGAGGAAGAGAGAAAATTATTCGAGTTTGTTTAGATAACTAGTTCAACTGATGCATCAGTTCAAAGCCTGAAACAGTGTGTACACACAGTGGAAGCTGATGTCCACATTAATGGATCCTCAAAGGAATCTGTTCCAGCAGCTGGACAAGATTATGAACCTGATGTTAAGAAGTGCAATTGGGGCATCAGTCAGGAAACTCAGCAGAATATCTCAGGAGCCAGGGTTCAAGGAAGAGGATGTCAAAGACTTTCAGACATATGGACCAGTACCTCTAGAAGATCGCAAAGATAGTATGGTCAGTTGCCTAGCAAATTGAATAGATTCCTCTAGAAGGGGGAGCAGACTTTCCAATACAGTGTTAGAGTTAATGCAAGATGGAAGACCAAATTTGCCAAACATAAATGAGGAGAGTTATGCTCCATTTACTGAAGAAAGAGTGTTGACTGTTATGAGTGGAAAGACTAGTAGTGCTGCAGTGTTTACTCTTCACAGTTTCAATTTTGAAGACACACCAATTGAAACAGAGGAATGGTGTCAGTTTATTGATAAATCATTGGCAGATGTACTTGATGGAAATTGTAGCATATTTCTTGAACAAACAGAATTTTCCATTTTTGTTTCTTCTTGGAGAAATCAAAACATGTTCGCTGCCAGTTATAAATAAACTTACAGCTTTGCTGTCGTTGTCCATGACTATGGATGATATGAGGAATAGTAAGGAAAGTGTGATTAAGGTGTATCTTGAGTGTAAACTGGTACCAAATTTAGTGTATTGTTGCAAACTGATATCACGGGTAGAAAACTATAAGCTAAAAAGAACAGTTGAATTTGATAAAGATCAGATCGATTCAGTGGGAAGTATTACTGCATTAATGTGCCATTTAGTGTATCTTGAAAAAGATTTTCTATTTTAGTTTTGCAACTGTGTTTGTGTATTAAATGCTTTTAACGTGATGAAAAGATCCTAAGCCTAGATAATGTGCTTCCAAGTTTAGTTGCAGACATGCTGGCAATACTGAATCACATCTTGAGAAAAACACCTGAGAGTCAAACAGTTGTGGGAAAGATCTTAGGTAGTGACACCACAGTTCTCTTGCTGCTGGGTACTCTTATTACCCACCCAGTACCTGTTGTGCGGGCAAGGCTGTGCACCCTCATCAGATATTTGGCCAAGTGCTGCCCTCAGGTGGCAAAGCTGTTTGAAGGTCAGCACAAACTTATATGTGATTTAATCAATTTGGAAAGTGATCTTGTTCCTCAAGTGAGAAAAGCTACTTCTTTTGCAGTATCATGTTTACAATCATTCACAGAACTAATACCTGATGATTCATGCTCTTGATGTGACTACTAAATGCATGATTTAATCAATTTGGAAAGTGACCTTGTTCCTCAAGTGAGAAAAACTGCTTCTTTTGCAGTATCATGTTTACAGATCATTCACAGAACTAATACCTGATGATTCATACTCTTGATGTGACTACTAAAATGCTCATTTCTCTATGGTATGGGAACGGAGTGTTCTTGAAAAAGAGGCAGGAATGACAAAAATGAGAATTTGTGGCTGTTATTAGATTGGTAGTGTTCAGTAGAGATATATAACAGTAAGATTCACATTAATTTCACAACCACAAGCATTCCTTCACTCTAGTATATAAGCCTCTGTGTGGGTAGAGGACTGATCCTCACTGACCACACTGTACTGCGGTCACTTGTTTAGCATGCCTCTGGTAATCATAATAAACCATTTCCTTCATCTGACTTAATTAGCTGAATGGGCCACGCACACACAAACTTCCAGTAGATGTCGAGGCTTTCTAGGGCTGGATCATGGTTTACTCTTTCACATCTGCTTTCCACCCACTGGGTGATGCATAGTCCCTCTTCCTTCTTCTTTTATATCTAATGGTCTCTGTGTTGTCCCTCCTTTCCATGAAGTGTTTCCTTTAGCATACACCTCTTTTACCTGACTCACTTGTCTTCACTGATCTCTTCCATTCTTTCTCCACATGCCTAAGATATCATCACACTCCCTCAACTGGTTGGTCAGCTGACTCTGACCAACCTGACTCTGATCAATTCTCAGCACTTTCTTTTTTACAATTCTTGGCACTTTCTTAGCACTTTCTTATTTTTTTACTTGATCCATAGGTCCATACATGTTCCTCATACATCTTATCATAATAACATTTAATGTCCTCCCTCATGCTCCCATACTACATGTTTCAGCCCCTTAAAATGCATATGGTAAATACCACCAAAATATTTTTTATAAAAAAAAAAAAAAATCGTAGAATATAAACTGGAAGTCAGGAGAGAATAACTAAATGACTAAAAATACAGTATTAATCATAATGATGTGAACTACCAGTGTATTTTGTAATTTTTCATGCAACAGTCAATAAGATCGAGTAAACACTGCTTTGAGGTCTTGATATGAGACCACACCTGTATTTTATTAAGATCAAGAATGTAAAAATAAATTTAAATCAGTCATATTTTGTAATTGGCAGTGTTCATACAAGCTGAATATGTAATCACAATGAATTATATGAACTCAATTTAGGACTCTCTCTCTCTCTCTCTCTCTCTCGATATTAACGAGAAAAAAAGGATGGATGGCTTATGAGAACACTCGCGGGTTTTCACATCCTTGTGGGGACCGCTAGGACTGGTGGACTGGCCAATAACATGCACGCACATGCAGTGAGGTGTTGGGGGAGAAGCAATATTGTTTTAGTGGAGTTGTAGTGGTGTTGGTGATTGTGGTGGAGGGAATGCACAGTAGCGATGGTGGGGTTGGTAATATGTATACTGGTAATAGCAAAAGAAAGTTAAATTTAAACATCAGCATTGATTAAGAAGACGTTAACACTACCATAATAAACATTAACTAACGGAAACAAAGGTGAAAATATGAACACGTAGCGTTATTAGTCAGCAGAATCAAGAACACGTTGACACTACCATAATAAACATTAACGAAAACAAAGGTGAAAATATGAACACGTAGCGTTATTAGTCAGCAGAATTGTACTGGTTTTCATAAATATTTACTGACGCTTTCTTCCATTCAAGTAAATAAGATGACAAATGGAGCAATTCTATGAGTGTTCATGGATTCAACACGTGCACCGAACGTTAGCAAAATGTCTCATAAGACCGTAGATTTTATTACGGTCGGGATCAATAACGCCTTACTTCACGAAGCGGAAGCCTCATAACTCACAATCCCTAGATAGTATAAAGAAAGTTCTGCTTACGCCCTCTGTTCAGTGCCTCACGGGCGGGATGTCACGAGAAAGACATCAATACTGACGACACATCTGGCAGTGAGTGACAGCCCTCCATCGCGCATGGAGGAGGCCGCCTGCTCCACCTCACCTGTCGTTAGGAACCCAGCGTGGCCTGAAGGATGAGTTCTCTTGCTTACCTGGAAGGACAAAATAACACTTAGCACTGGAACCCACATAAAGACAAATAATAATGCGACTAAACTAATGATAAAAACAAACACTGGGGCCCATGCATGATAGATCGTGATCTGTATTACCAAATTTCAAACGTATTACAAAATCAAATATAAATAATCAAATTATCATAAAATATCACCCATCATTAAACTCCTTCCTATTTTTGTCTCTCGCAGGCAGTGTCATATTACGACAAATTAATTTCATAAACTTTGTTGTGGTTACGAAGAGTGGACACAGCCACGCTAAATGAAGGCCCAGCACCAGCCTTCGTCATCCTGGCCTCGCCCCTCACAGCGGTGCTTGTACAATTTCCAACCAGCCTTCGCCATCCTGACCTCGCCCCTCACAGCGGTGCTTGTACAATTTCCAACCAGCCTTCGCCATCCTGGCCTCGCCCCTCACAGCGGTGCTTATACAATTTGCAGTCTTAATGTTTTTTTTACTACCGTCAGGGTGACGTTCACAATGAGAGAGAGAGACTTGCCTTGCGTTGCGTTGCGTTGCGATAGAAAAGAACAGCTGAACAAATGCGTAATGGTGGCAAGTGATGAGAGCTGTGTGCCTCCTTGTGTCTGCTGGCCTCACTATCTCAGCTCCTGCAGAGTATCCCTACCAAGGAGGGAGGGGAATGGTGATGAAGGCACTCGAGGCTTTGCTCCGAAGCGGTGACGCTGTCTCACGAGGAGTCAGCTGCTCGAGGATTCAGAAGGAAGAGAAACCGTGACCGAGACACACCGCCCTTAAGGTGGAGGAAGGACAATCATTCCTCTCCCTTTACCACAGTAGTTAGAGGGGTGCTTACATGGTTGACGATTCCCTCACACCCAGTAATCAAGTTGTTAGTGTAGTCATTAACAAGCTTTAAAAGAAAATATTTCTAGATAAGAATGGCATTTGGAAACTGACCCACGTAGGCGTGATAGCTTCATACAGTTTATCTTATTTAGTTTATATATATTTAATTTTAGTTAATTTGTTGTTTTCTTGCATTTTATCAGCGTTGTGAAGATACGACAGTTGCCTATCAGCGGAGGAATTGGATGACTCCTGCGTCACACACCCTGGCACTTTCCCCCCCTAAATTTCGAGATCCACTTCTCCCGTGCACCATGCACCGTTCTTCCCGGCACCACCCGCGGGGCCTCTTCTCACCCCTCGGCAGTAAGGGCTGTAGTGTTAGCCTAACATATCCCCTCGAAAAAGATATTTCATTCATATCAACACCCTGGGGAGCACGAGCTGGAGATCCCGTCCGTACGTACAGGCCAAAGAGGCGTCTCGCCTAGTAAACATCAATGCTCTTATTCAAATAGGACTTCTCTTATTCTTTAGCTCCCCAAGAGAGTCACAGCCTTTTAAATACGTTATCTCGTTACGTTACTTTGTCCACAGCTTAGGTGGAGATTATTTGTATTTTTAATCTCTACGCACTTGTATTCCCATAACCTACACAAGTTAGTAGAATGTTAGTGATTTATTACCGGTGTAGGGAGTGTGTTTGTGTGTGTGTGTTTTTTTTTTTTTTTTTCTCTCTCTCTTTCGTCTCTTAGTAACTATCTCATCAAGGTGGTAGTGGCGACCCATGTAGGAGGAGGAGGAGGAAAAGTGGTAGAAAACGTAGTGAGGCAAGGATGTCGAGACGAGAAAACATCAGCTGTAAGGAGGACGTTTACTAACTGTTTAAATCAAGAGGGGTCTGGAAGGGTGGGCGATGTTAGGGAGGGGAGGAGGAGGAGGAGGGCACAGACATATATATATATATATATATATATATATATATATATATATATATATATATATATATATATATATATATATATATATATATATATATATATATATATACACGAGTGCGCAACACATGCCGCGAACAAGCCAGAGGATTGCCGTCCCAGTGAACCATTATATATATCCAGAATCAAGGTGATGATCATGATGAGCTTACAGCCACACACCGTGGCGAGAGTCACACTGGCGCACATCAAAATGATGTTTGCCTGGATATTACTAAAGTTTCATCTCTAACGAATAAAAAAAATAAATAAATAAATAAAATATTTGCTTAAGCCTATTAGAGAGAAAATTTTGTGTATTTAAGAAAAAAATCAAAATTAATATCTATTAATATAAATTACAACAGAAAAGACTATAAAGTGAAGCTCCAAATATCTTAGTGTTTTATTGCATCGCATACCACACACACACACACACACACACACACACACACACACACACACACACACACTGATAAAAATCTTGTAAATAAGACAAACTCAATGAAAAACTCTGATGATAATTTTGTCGGGCAGTCGTCAGTGGACCTCCATTTGTCAGTATTTGACATGTGAGTGCGAGGGATGAACGGCGGCCGCTGGAGGGGCGCTGCCACGGGTAAACACCGGCCAAAGGGGAGAGGGGGGGGGGGAACAGGAATGGGAGATGAAAGTGAAATTACTAAGTGTAGACTGGAGTCACCGGGTTCATGAGCGGGGGACTGAGGCAAGGACTGGGGTTCCTCTTTGATGATTGAAACAGACGTTCACTCAAATAATCCTGCAAAGTTAACATACGTAGACTAACTCCAATAACGTCAAATTAATATCATTGCCAAAACTGAAAGGAAAATCAATGTGTGATGGAACTCTAAACACGAGAAGAGCTGACAGAAGCTGCACTCCGTGGTGGCCTTGGTGCAGGAATTCCTCGCGTGACGTAACTCGTAGTCGACACAACATTTGTTTACAAGAAGCCCTTTGGCAGGTCATTCACACACCCGCCACTCGTGTTTTCCTCAGTGTCCACCCCACGCACCACCTTACCCGCCCCCAAACTCACACCAGACTTGCCCCAAACCAGTAAATCTTGTATGCTCCCCTTCTGCCGCCGCCAACCACGACCACGGCCACTGTACGCATGCATTTTGGAGATGAACTATTAAGAATTAATAAGTAATGAAAAAAAAATAACTCAAATTGTTATGAGAGAGGAGGAAATATACTGATAAAGTTACGCAAACGACGAATACACAGAAAAAATTACAATAAGCATTTCTTTTCTGCGACTACGTAGTCTGTGTGTGATAAGCGCGTCTTTCAGTGATTATGCGCTTTTTTTTTTCAAATATTTTGTAGTGACGTTAGGTACGGATGAATAATGACAAAGTAATTGGTTTTTGATGTTGCTTAACATCAATTTTCCAGTATACAAATTCCAAAATACCCGCGAAATAACGCATTCCTGTGAAAGCTATGTATGTAGGAAATACACGAATTCTAGTAAAACGTTTGTGCTTTTATGGAAAATGTACCTCCCTGTCGTGAAACCTGGAAAATAAAGCTATAACACTGCAAGACTCAGTAACACTTCCACGTGAGTGACTGGCGGCCAGTCTCTGAATACCAGCAAGACATTGCCATGACAAACGGCCCACGTCGGCCATCATCACTTCCTGAAGACGAAACAACAACATGTTTTATGTCTTCCTGAAAGCAAGTAATTAATCATGAGTCAAGGCAGGGTTGCTGGTGCTCTTCACGCGGCTGACAAGAGACAACGCTGTGCTGGCGCGGCGCTCAAGTGGATATTACAGGCCTAACTTATCCCACTTTAAAAAATACGCTTGTATCTAGATATTAATGCACGCAACAGTTATTATATAATAGGTATTTTTCATAATAACTAATAAATGTTGCTTGCTAGCAATTTTGGGGAAATTATGAATAATTAATCATTCAGTTAATTTGCAATATTGCTAGGCATTGTTCAGGACATGCAATGACTTGCCCTTCACACATACACAAGGTCACTATACCGCCTTCATCTGCAGTCCCTAGCTACAATTCTCACATCTCTCTTCATTTACCTATTTATTAATTTTCCTTTATATATACTTATTTTTCTATATGCCTTCTTTTCTATAAACCTATTTACTTTGCCCCTGGCATCTGTCACTCAGCTGCTACACTTGAGGCAACACGCACGCTGTACTAGCCAGTCACGAGCACTCCTTACTTCCTGGTGAAAAGAAAGGAAAACATTTACAGAGGCTCACTGGTGACGGGAAAGTGCTGCTAATGAAACGTGTCATACATCATGAGAGAGAGAGAGAGAGAGAGAGAGAGAGAGAGAGAGAGAGAGAGAGAGAGAGAGAGAGAGAGAGAGAGAGAGAGAGAGAGAGACTGTATCCTCACCGAAAATTAAAAGTAAAAAAGAAAAACGAAAAAAATACTTAAAGAAAAAATAAATAAATAAAAAAAACATGAAAAATAATAAAATAAGTGAAACCAGAGAGAGAGAGAGAGAGAGAGAAGGGGGGGATGATGTTTAAGCATTTAGTACTCTAATATTTGCTTTAATGTTGATTCTCTTAGCACAACTCTCTCTCTCTCTCTCTCTCTCTCTCTCTCTCTCTCTCTCTCTCTCTCTCTCTCTCTCTCTCTCTCTCTCTCTCTCTCTCTCTTTCTGTATATTTGCAAGTTATATTAATACTTTGCTATAATAATGATCATAAGCATATGGCTGGTAGTGGCTGTGGGAAGGGTTGTGGTGGGGTTGTTGTTGTTGTTGTTGTTGTTGTTGTTGTAAGCAAGGTCACTGTGTCTGGCCTAATTTTTGTTGTTGTTGTTGTTGCTGTTTTGGCTGTGGTTGTTGCTGCTGTTGGTGGTGGTGGTGGTGGTGGCAGTTGTGGTGGCTGTGACTGGTTGTTGCTGTGATGGTTGTTGTTGTTGTGGTTGTTGTTGATGTTGTGTGTTGTTCATTTGGAAGGTTGCATACGGGTAGATGTCTGCATACTCTGCAACGAGGATAATAAAATGATGATGATAATAAAAATATGATAATAATAATAATAATAATAATAATAATAATAATAATAATAATAATAATAATAATAATAATAATAATAATAATAATAACAGTCTTTGCATGTATTTAAATACCAGAGTGGCAATCCCATACACACAGTAAGGTACACAGCAACATATACAACTGCCATAACAAACTGAAATTTTAATAAAGACTGAATTGGAATAACAAACTCAAACTCACAAGTCCAATTGGCCGGCCGCTGCTCACCCATCCACCGCCAGCTGACGACATAAACACTGTCTGCCACACCACTTGTAATATCTAATGTCTCTGCCTGGTCCCTGATACCCTGCAGTGATTTTCTCGTGTGTTTGTGCCCCTCACCAACCCTCCACCAGCCATGGGTCATCAGAAGGCTGAGAAGACTGAAAGTTTCTCTCGCATCTTATTTCTCACCATTGGAAACAAGTCAAATGGTTGTTTATGCTAAGGCAGTTCAATGGGGCCACATGTAACATAATATTTCAAGGAGTGAATTGCCATTTTATCCAGTGTACCTCTTTCCCAAACACACACACACACACACACACACACACACACAGGAAATATTTATAAAACACATAAAATCTTATAAACAACATTTTTTTACTTCATTTTCAGTATTTTTGCCTCCCTGGAAACAGTTAATTTTTTCCCACAGGTTCTTCAGCCACCATAACACACGTCTGCCTTTTACAAACACTACGAATCATGTCTGTCATTGCGTAGCCTAGTGTAATTATTCTACAGACAAAAAATAAAATGAAATAAATATGCCATGCCATCTCTTCCCTGATGGATCAAACTTGTCCCTAACACTGAAGCAAGGACCTGAAGATGTGACACTGCTTGGTTATCCCTTAAAAACACAACTGAGACTGTCACTTTTGCTAAACCTACACTGCACACTTTGTTTTCCTCTCCATGAACTTATACAAGAACGTAAAGATGCACTGGTGTTTAGTTACCCTTTAAAATCCCACCTAACTCTGCCACCCTGCCTGCCACTCACCAGGGATTCGGTCAACAGCAGTGGGGTCCCTGTGGGGTGACATCTTGCACACTGTGGCATAAAACTGCTCCCTGTGTTTGTGGTTATCCTTGTTCTCCTGCACACCTACTTTGTTCCCATCCCTGGACACCTGCTGGAGGGGCATGGGGGGCTCTGTAGGGTGAGGAAGGAGGTC
>NC_087173.1:20647722-20650222 GCF_035594125.1 Scylla paramamosain
CTGGAGGACTGGGGACGGAGACGCGGCACGATGAAGGGTGACAGATCCCTGGTTGGCTCCACCCCGGGGGACACCACGCTAAAAACAAAAACACCACGTCTCTTCTACCTCTCCGCCTCACCCGCTGCTACAAAAGTTTTCACCGTCAATAAGTTTTACATGGAGAGATAAAGGAGGTATAAAGCAACTCTCCTGTAAATACGAGTTCAATGTTGTGTTTCCTGCAGTGAAAATGTTGATGCATGCGTGTTTACGTCTTTGTTGTTGTTGTTGTTGTTGTTGTTGTTGTTGTTGTTGTTGTTGTCGGTGGTGGTGGTGGTGGTGGTGATGGTGGTAGTGTTGTCGTTAATGGTGTTGCAAAGAACGTCCTGAAATTATCGTCTTTAATCCTTATTTATTTATTTTCTTTGTTATGCTGTAGTGTTTGTCTCTCTGCTTCTTTGTATGTGTGTGTGTGTATGTGTGTGTATGTGTGTGTGTGTATGTGTGTGTGTGTGTGGGTGGGTGGATGGCTGTATATCTGTTTGTCTGTCTGTTTAGCTGGCTGACTTAGTATTTGTTTCTCTCCCCGCCACATCTCTCTCTCTCTCTCTCTCTCTCGCTCTCTCTCTCCTCTCTTCTCTCTTCTCTCTCTCTCTCTCTCTCTCTTCCAGGCATTTATTTTAGAAAAGCATCGCGTCATTCCTGTGAATCTCGCATTTACAACCCGAAAAATCGCAGACTTCCCCCTCACCCCCTGCCTTGTTACACCTCCCCTTTACATGAATATTATCGTTGTTTCCTTTGATGTTTCTTTCCCAACCCGGCCGCCGCCATCACGGGAAGGTGCTCATGATGCCAACGAGGCTTCTTTTGTCACCACCTCTTTGCCATTCCCCTCCATTCATCTTGAAATAATTCGCCTTACCACCGGACATTGCCCTCATCTCCCCTAAGGCCGCTCGCCCCGTACTGTAACACAGGACTTTCGGCCTTGGCTTCTTATCTTTGTCCGATCTTTTTCCGTCCCCGAGCGTCTCTATCACTCCACTTTTAACGGGCTTTAATTTCTCGTGTCCATTCACCGCCTTGTTGGTGTCCACGAGCCTTTTCCACTTGCTTCCGAAAAATGCTGAAGAGATCCAAGCAAGTTTTTAAGATCCACCTGTGAGACGCACGGCTTCACGAAAGTCGAGTCACCTATTGAGGGATTTTTAGAAGGTTTCGCTGATGATTAATATGTATGCTGAGAGGAAGAGGTGGAGGGGGAGAGGTGAGAGGAGAGGTTATGAGAGGAGAGGGTATGAGAGGAGAGGAGAGGAGAGGAGAGGAGAGGAAAGGATGAATAAGTTGGTGGAGGAAAGCAAAAAGAAGGAAAACATGAATATGAACAAGAACAAGAAAACAATGAAAAGAAAAAGAGAAGTATATAAAACAACAAATGAATAATAACAACAACAACAACAACAACAACAACAACAACAACAACAACAACAACAACAACAACAACAACAACAACAACAACAACAATGACAATAACAAATAAAAATAAGAATGAAAATCAGGAAGAAAGAAAAGATGAGACAAAAACAAAACAAAAAAGAAAAGAAAAAAAAAGCAAAACCAGAGTGTAAGGTTTCTAATCCCATAAACAAACTTAAAAGTCAATATTCCATTTTTTTTTCTTGTTTCATTCCTCACATGGCTTCTCATCCCATCAAACAGCTTGTGTATCTTGCTGGCTTTTAGGTAGGTCCAAAATGTATCGTGAGCTGTGACCTTGATCCTGCAAGTTTGGATCTTGAAGTGTGGCAGTGAAGTTCAGTGTCTCGTCACAAAATTGAACCTTGAGGTATTTAGTTGTGCTTGGTACGAATTTTTTTTTATTTTTTTTTTACTTTTATTATACTCGTAATTTGGTTTCTTAAGTATATAGATGTACTGAGTACAAAATTTCATCAAAGTTTTCTTACAATTTGGATACTTAAGAATGATGGCTGTTGAGTTACGTGCGATAAGTTTAAAGTTCCATTACAATCTAGTTTCTTAAAAGTGAGGCTGTGTTAAGTTCGAAATGTTCAAAATTTTATTACAATAAATAAAAAACGTGTAGTATTTTTCAATGTGTGTGATAAGGTCCAAAAGTTCAAAGTTTCATCACAGTCTATATCTTTTAGGTGTTTAAGTCTGACAAAGTCAACATTTCAGAATGTCGTCACTATTAGAATATCCCAGTGTGTAATCTTCAACTGACTTCAACAAATTCAAAGCTTAACCACAACTTAAAAGATCAAATCATGTGTTTAAGCTTAAGCAAGTTCGAAGCATCACAACATAATGAACAGTAAGACATTCAATGGCCATTATCCTATTTCTACAACAACAACAACAACAATAACAACAACAACAACAACAACAACAACAAAAGCAACAACAAAGCAAAAGGCAATAGTGGTGTTTCATTAGTATAGAATACAAAGAAATCTAAATGTATCTGCGGCTTTAGCGTGAGCCAAAGCTT
>NC_087173.1:20655222-20667722 GCF_035594125.1 Scylla paramamosain
AATATAAATAATAATTGAATAGAAATATCAAATATACGAATAATTCGAGTATTTTTTTAGAAAATCGTCTTTTGTTATTAATAAAAATTCTTTCTTCTACCGCATATTTAAATTTCTCAACCTTATCTGCTCCGTCCCAAACCCTCAAGCTCTTCTTCTTCTTCTTCTTCTTCTTCTTCTTTTTCTTCCTCCTCCTTCTCCTCCTTTTCCTTCTCCTTTTCCTCCTCCTTCTCCTCGTCTTCGTCCTCCTCCTCCTCCTCCTCCTCCTCCTTCTTTTCTAATACAACCACTGCTGCTGCTGCTGCTAGCACCGCCACCACCACCTTTTTCCTTCTACTTCTCCCTGCCATCCCCCACCCTTTGAAACTTCCAGTACAGATATGATTTTTTGTAGATTTTTCTATCCCTGCTGCGGCGGGGAGAGAGTGCCGAGCTGTTGAAAATGTGATGAAAAAATGTGTACCTGTGAACCTGCAGATTGTGAGTGACCGGAGAGAGAGAGAGAGAGAGAGAGAGAGAGAGAGAGAGAGAGAGAGAGAGAGAGAGAGAGAGAGAGAGAGAGAGAGAGAGAGAGAGAGAGAGAGAGAGAGAGAGACTACGTAATTAGTTTTGTAGTCCCTGAATGTAACGGGAGCAAAGGGAACAAAAACGGAATAAACATGAACAGTAGGAACACATAAGAAAAGGAGAAATTAGGATTACAAGGAGGAGGATGAGGAGCAAGTCAACGAAAGAAGAACATATAGGAATAAATAAGAATAAACAGGAAGAGCAGACACCAGGATTATGAAAAAGGAGAAAAGAATGGGAAATACATATGAATAATAGGAATACATGGGAAGAGTATAACAGAGGAAGAGCGGATACTAAAATTAGAAGATAAACAAAAAATAAATACATAAATAAGTGGCAATAAATATGAGGGGGCAGATAATAAGGTGGAGAAAAATGGGAAGCACGTAGGAATAAGTAGGAATACATGGACAGAGCAGGTGCCAAGATTAGAGGGAAAAGAGTGTGAAATACATAGGAATGAATACGTACTAATACATAGGAGAAGATATTATGATACGACGAGAAAAAGAAAATTGTAAGAAGAAAAATAAGGGGAATCTTGAAAGAAGAGAAGAAAAGAAGAGGTTGGAAGAGAGAAAAAAAAGATTGAAATAACGATGATATATGAAGATAGGGAAGAATGTAAAAAAAAAAAAAGGAGATGAAAAAGAAATGATGATTATACAGGTATGCATTAAAGATACATGGAGAAGAACTGATACCATGACAGAAGAAGGGAGGGAATACATAATAATACATAAAACATATACATAAATCACAATGACGTAACAAAAGAGAGCGGATAATAAGAAAAAAAATATATATATAGCAATACACAGAAAAAAAATACCTTGACAAGAGGAGGGAGAAAGATGAAGAAAAGGAAAATACATAGATACCTAGAAATACATGCAAAGAAGAAATAACAGATATCTACTGAACTAAGAGATACTGACAAAAAAAAAAAGTGTGAGGGAGAAAAGGACGGAGTACAGCACGGTGGAGGAGGAAGTGAAGAGAGGAGGAGAGGAGGAGGAGGAGGAGGAGGAGGAGGAGGAGGGGGAGGAGGTGGAAGTAGTGGTGGTGGCGGGAAGGGGGTGAGAGTAGCAGGAACCATGATAGGTCAAGAGATAAAGCAACACAAAACAAGGTAATATCCAGCGTACAATGGCATGAAAAGAAGCAACAATAAACTCGATTGCCAAGAGTAACAGTGAAAACGAAAGGGAGAGAAAGGTCGCATCTTTTTCCGTTGTGATATTGTGAATAACATATGTGTGCCTTATATTGTAAGTCACTGCTTACTGTTAAGAACACACTGCGCTGTACAGGGAATAAATCATCGTCAACATCGGACACAGAAACCAGACAAAAAATTAGTGTCAAAAAGCATAAGTAAAGCCAAAAAAAAAAAAAAAAGAAGAAAATAAAGAAATACATGAAAGTAAAAAAAATAAATAAATAAAAAAAAATAAAAAAGTCTAGTATTCTGAAACGCGTTGCTCTCTCATAAGGAATATTTTTTAGTCATCATTAATATTATTTTTTTTTTCAGTTTTTCCTCAATTAATGATGAAAAAACCTTATTTTGTTTTTTACCACTGGAATCATGAAAACGTTCTTGAAGACTTTAACAACACACCAATGAAGCTAAAATTCATCAAGATAAGACGAATGTCTTTCTCTCTTCCCTCTCCCTTCCTTCCATCTCTCATTCTTCATCTCCCGCCCCTTCTTCCTTCCTCCCTCCCTCCTTCCCTTCCCCTCCCACGTCCCTCCCGCTTGCCTCCCTCCATCACGTTGCAGACCTTCATTCACTCAGAGTTAATGCATCACCATCTACTCTCCTGCTTCTTCTCTTTTTCCCTCTTCCCCGTTCTCTCCTTCCATGTTTCCATTCATCCACCAAGCCACTCACGCCTCTATTCCTCCTTTCCTTGCCTTTATCTTCCTCCTTGTAGTTCTGTAGAGTGTGGTCTACAGAGCTACAAGCATGCATCGCTCATTTACGAATAAAAATGATAAACAAAACTACTTATTCCATTGCTAGGGAAGAATGAAAACTGCAACACAAATTTTCCATTAAAGGAGAGAAAAAGGCGTGAAGAAAATATGATAAAAAGAAAAAAAAGAGCTGAAATATTGCATGACTTATGTACGAATATGAGAGAAAATGCATAATCTATCAGAAAGAAGAAAAAAAAGACTGTGATCTAACTTCGAATAAAGGAAGGAAACTCATCAATTCCGTTAATTGTCAAGTGTGAACAAAGAAAAAGGATGGCGAGTCCTGCGTGGGATCATGAAAGGCCCTTGATGTGCCCGGGGACGTGAAGGACGCCCCCCCACACGAAGGAAAGGAGCACAAGAACCCCGGAAAACCTTTATGAAAATTTGGGGAAAACTTTGGAGCCAGTCTGAAACAAATAAAAGTTATAGGGACTCACTAAGAGAGAGAGAGAGAGAGGAAACGAGCAGAAGGTGTTAGGAAGTCTGCGGAAAGTTAGTGCGGGGATCCAGTGTAGAATAAAGATATCTATGGGGATTTTGGGCGTAGGCTCAGTCAGGGGAGGGGGGTATTTGGGGGAGAGTGTAGGGGAAATATACCAAAGTGTATATGAGCTTTGGGGAAAAGTTTACGAGGAGTTAAGGAAAGTTCAAGGGAAATCACAGAGTTTATGGGTCTTAGGGGAAGGTATTTAGTGGGAAGAGGAATTGCGAGGCTCAAGAGGGATGAAGAAGAGTACCACAGAGAGGAGGAGGCTGGAGGAGGCAAGACAAGAGAGAGAGGAAAACGATAGAATAATTGGGGTGGAACATCGCGAGAAGAGAGAGAAAAAAAAGTGGGCAGAAAAAATAAAAGAAAGAAAAAGTTTTATTAGCGAATGATAAATAAAAATATGGAATAATGTAAAAGAAAACAAATGAACGTGAAAAAAAAGATGAAGAGAAGATGAAAAAAATAAGACAAAACCTGAAGAGAAGAAAGGAAAGAGAAGGAGAAGACGGGAAGAAGATGGAAGAGGTTGAAGTAATGATAACGTGTGGGTTAATGTGTGGGTTAACGAGCTTCAAAGAGAGTGACACCAACACGGATAGCCTCCAACACGCTGTGGTCCAGGCATGACTCACGGATCACCTACTGGGAGGTCAGTGTGTTGAGGTTGTGAGTGTGTGTTGCCGCGTCAGGCTTTCTACCGCAGGGGTCTTGGCAAGAAGTGGGGCCACACAAGGAAATGAAATCACAAGCTAGGAAACTTTATGTTGAAATAATACAGCGGTCGTGACTGACTGTTGTGACTTCCTTGTCACTGTTTGTGTGCTTTGTGGCGGACAGGAGAGAGAGAGAGAGAGAGAGAGAGAGAGAGAGAGAGAGAGAGAGAGAGAGAGAGAGAGAGAGAGAGAGAGAGAGAGAGAGACAGAGAGGAGAGAGAGAGAGAGAGAGAGAGAGAGAGAGAGAGAGAGAGAGAGAGGAGAGAGAGAGAGAGAGAGAGAGAGAGAGAGAGAGAGAGAGAGAATTTCTCGCTGTGCATTTAGCATGTGTGTATGTGGTTAGCATGTGTGTGTGTGTGTGTGTGTGTGTGTGTGTGTTTGTGTGTGTGTGTGTGTGTGTGTGTGTTATACTCGATATACTTCAACGTAACAATACATAATATTTTCCTTTAATTACTTTGAATGGCAAGTTATTTTCTTTTATACTTCCGTTCTCTACAACCACCACCACCACCTCCATCTTCCCCTCTCAGCTTCCATCCCACCTCAGCACGTATTTTCCCGCTCCCATTCAAAGACGCACATGATAGATGGCACCCCCCCTGCGCCGCGTCCTTGGTCCTCGCCAGCCTCGCACACTGACAGCCTCCAACATTACCTAATTCGGTGCAGAGACTGGCTGCGTTCAGGCCTTCCCTTCGCTAGATATATGTGTTTATTGTTCATTCCTTACTAATCACAATAGTAGTCTCTAACTCACTCACTTCTGCTGACAATTATCGTACTTTATGCATTCGCCAGCTGTTAGTCAGAATAAAAATATGACTACAGTGGATGATTAAACAGTCTACCCAGATCTACGACAATAACTTATTCTTGTCACTTATTTGGGTTCGAAGTAGTACATGACTAATGACACACACGCGCACGTACACACACACACACACACACACACACACACACACACACACACACACACACACGCGCGCACGTACACACACACACACACACACACACACACACACACACACACGCGCACGTACACACACACACACACACACACTGAAATTCCCTCCATACTTCTGCATTTCCTATTCCCTTGACATGAACTGTTTCAAAAGGGAGGTTTCAAGATACTTATTCTTAAATTTTGGATAACGCTTTTTTCCTATTCCAGAGTCCCCTCTTACATAACACACACACACACACACACACACACACACACACACACACACATACACACACACACACACACACCGACCTACTTAACAGCTAATCAGAAGGAAGACAACAAAACACAAACACACAGAACTTACGTGCTCATCATCATCTCATCTCCTTTCAATTCAATTTACACAAACTGAATATTCTTAAGCACTCTCATTTACATATGTCGCATTTTTTTTTCCGCTATCTCTTTTCCTTCCTCTACTGGCATCTCTAGGTATTCATTCCTTTCCTTGTACATAACACTCATTAAAATGGAGATCTCTGCAAAAGGGAAGAGGGTCAGAATGTGCTCCACTTTGGAAGTTAAGTAGTCAAAGAATTTCTTATAATCAGAGGAGTTAGGTGAGAGGTATACAGCACAGATAAATTTAGTATGAGAGTGACTCTGTAGTCGTAGCCAGATGGTGGAAAACTCGGAAGATTCAAGAGTGTGGGCACGAGAGCAGGTTAAGTCATTGCGCACATAAACGCAGCATCCAGCTTTGGATCGAAAATGAGGATAGAGAAAGTAGGAGGATAGAGGATAGAGAAGAGCCAGTAGGCTTATGGACCTGATGGGGTCCCTCCTATTGTTCTCCGAAACTGTGCCTCCGTGCTTGCACCTTGCCTAGTCAAACTCTTTCAGCTCTGTCTGTCAACATCTACCTTTCCTTCTTGCTGGAAGTTTGCCCACATTCAACCTGTTCCTAAAAAGGGTGACCGTTCTAATCCCTCAAACTACCGTCCTATTGCTTTAATTTCCTGCTTATCTAAAGTTTTTGAATCTATCCTCAACAGGAAGATTCTTAAACATCTATCACTTCACAACCTTCTATCTGATCGCCAGTATGGGTTCCGTCAAGGCCGCTCTACTGGTGATCTTCTGGCTTTGATTATTGATGATGCTTGTTTGCAATCACCACATATTGAGGCATTATTCATAAAAGTCTTAAAAACAATTAAATTTATAATTGGTATGGTATATAGACTCCCAACTCAACATTCACTGATTTTCTTGAGTCTATGGAAGAAATTTTACAAGTATTATCGAATTTAAAGGTGAAATGTTATGTAATGGGGGATTCTAATGTCAATTTGTTACATATCAATGAAAATGCCACAATATACATTAACATGTTTCAATGTTACAGCTTCTCTCAAATAATTATAAAACCAACTAGAGTGACTGACAGGTCTGCCACTTTAATAGGTCACATTTGGACAAATGACATGCAAAATTATGTACACGTCCAGGGACAAAATATGGAGGAAATGGTTAATACTTTAAATCATCAATTAATTAAGGTATCTGACTGGATAACTAGCAACGTGTCTAAAACTTTCTAGATGATGTCTTGTCTGACAAACGTAAATGAAGTTAATATTAATATAAAGATAAAACACAATTTCTTGAGTAAAGTTAATTGCATAAAATTTCTTTGCTTAATAATAGATGATAGATTAACATGAAAACAACACCTACATCAACTCTGTAGTAAATTGTCACAAACAACTGGTGTCTTGTACAAAATTACAAAACAATATAACTGTCCAATGTCTGAAATTAATATATATGTCTACTGTTTATCCACATGTAATAAACTGTTCGGCAATTTCAGGGGGAGCTTTTAAAACACTCTTAGATGGGTTATTTGTTGCGCACAAAAAAATAATGAGAGTAATGTTTCATAGAAAAAAACGGTACGATCATACTAATCCTCTATTTTGTGAACACAACCTTTTGAAAGTCCCCGATATAATATTCTTGCAAACTTGTATATTTCTTTTCAAATCAATTTACATATATCCCAATAATACATCTTATAAATTACTATCCAATAATATTAATAACACTAGAAGGCCAGATGACCTCAAACTTCCTCTCTGTAGGACTGTCCACGAACAGAGAAGTGTGAGTGTGCGCGGCGTCAGGGAGTGGAACAGCCTCCCGCCACGATATTAAATCACTAACCTCTATCAATTTGTTTAAAAGCAAAGTGAAATGTTTCTTACTTCTAAACTATGAATGTTAACCATAGCAATGTCTGTGAATCATGTGCTGTTATGTGTTGATACACAGACACACATGTCAGGTGTGCACATCTTGTGGACGTGTGTATGTACATCACCAACAATGATATCATTAATAGAAAACTTTGGCTAATATAACATATGTTACGGCAAAGTATGTATGTAACCATGCATACATTTGTTATGTATGTATGTGAGTATGTGTATGTATGTGCACAGGTTTGTATGTGGCCATGTGTGTGAGTGTGTGTGTGTGTGTGTGTGTGTGTGTGTGTGTGTGTGTGTGTGTGTGTGTGTGTGTGTGTGTGCGTGTATTGTGTGGCCGCATGTATGCATCATGCTGTACGTATGTTCGCATACAGGTTGCATATGTGTGAGTGTGTGTGTCTGTGCATGTACATATGAATGTGTGTATGTATGCAGTTATATGTTGTGGTATGTATGTTTGTGGGTATCCATGTAAGTGTGTCTACCTGTGTTTGTGTTCGCGAAGTTCACGTATGTGAACATATATGTGGCACAGTATAGCATACTATACACTCCATCACTCATTATTGTGTCATGTGCTGCAAACAACAAAACAAGTAGTCTATTATTACCTCTATCATGTGCAAAATGGCGGCTCAAATAGGAACAAGTCAGGGTGTAAAACATTTGCGCTACTTGTGTCATTCTTTATTCAGGTCTGTATAAAAGCTTCGGCTTGATGGACCTGGCCTTACGTATTGAACTGTGTATGAAATGCAGAAATGCATTAATGTTACAAAAGGCAAACAAAATATATCAATCAATCAATATCAATCAACCTCTCTCTCTCTCTCTCTCTCTCTCTCTCTCTCTCTCTCTCTCTCTCTCTCTCTCTCTCTCTCTCTCTCTCCTCTCTCTCTCTCTCTCTCTCTCAGGCGGTCTGTTCACCACCATCCTACTTTTCGCCACTCAGCCAAAACTGAACCAAGGTACATTTTTAATTTCATGAGAACTAGGATGGGAGGAAAAAGCAGTCGCCTGTCAGTGGAGGCACGGCTGAGCCTCCTGGGCGAGTGTGGCGTGGACGCCGTGAGGCTGTCCCGCCCCCGCTCGGGGGGCTGCTGTGGGAGGGGGAGGCGCTCTCTGGCCTCCTTTACCTTCCGGCAAGGGGCCGAGGGGGGGGCGAAGCCCCTCGTGTCGGATCAGGCGGCCAGCCTGAATATGGACAAGCTGGCCGCCTTGGACCAGGAGACACCCATCAGGGTGCACTGCCTGGCAGGAGGCGCAACAGTCTTCTGCCAGGACCTGCCCCTGAGGGACCTCCTGGCCGGACTGAAGTACACTACGGCGGGGCGTCACGCCGTTTTGTACTTCAGCCTGGCCGGAGGTCTGGGTGTCCACGGGGGGCAGGGGCAGGGCTGCCCCGTGCTCTTTTGCAACAGCAAGAGAGTGGGGCAGCCGCCCCAAGCCCCCCAAGAGGACCAGGCTGTCCGCGTCCCAGAGGCGGGGCAGGAGGCCGGCCCCGCCCCAGAGGCTGGCCAGGTGGTGGTGGCCAGCCCGGGGCACGAGGCCGGCCACGCCCCTGAGGCTGGCCAGGTGGTGGCGGCCAGCCCAGGGCACGAGGCCTGCCCCGCCCCAGAGGCTGGCCAGGTGGTGGCGGCCAGCCTGGGACACGAGGTCGGCCCCTCCCCTGAGGCTGGCCAGGTGGTGGCGGCCAGCCCGGGGAAGGAGGCCGGACCCGCCCCTGAGGCTGGCCAGGTGGTGGCGGCCAGCCCGGGGGAAGGGATAGCCTGGGCCTGTGGGTCTCGGCCCCCAGCCCGGAGGAGGGGCAAAAGGAGGGCCAGGAGCGCCACGACCCCCGCGGAGGACGAGGGAGCGGGGCTCGTCCTCCGAGGAGTGGGGAAGGGAGTGGTGGCCCCTTCCCCCCCACCACAGCGCCAACTCCCCCAGCCAGGGAAGGCTCGCCAGGGGAGGGGCAGGGCTGGAAGCAGGTTGTCCCACGGCCTGTGGGACAACCTGCTCGCCATTGCACAGACCCTGTCCCTCACCCTGGTGGTGTACTCCGCCCTGCTGGACTACTTCCCTGACTGAGGGGGACAGCCGGCCCCACAGGGCAGTCGGCTGCCCGGGGAGGGGGGAGGGGGGAGGGGGAGGGGATAGGTTAGGTGGGAGGGGGGAGGGGAGGGGGGAGGGGATAGGATAGGTGGGAGGGGGGAGGGGGGAGGGAAGACAGCCGGGAGGGGGGAGGGAGTGCTGTCTTGGGAGGGGGGAGGGGGGAAAGGGGTAGGTTAGGTTAGAATAGGATAGGTTAGGTATAGGTTAGGTTAGGTTAGCTTAGGTTAGGTTAGGTTAGGTTAGGTTAGGGTAGGTTAGGTTAGGTTAGGTTAGTTTAGGTTAGGTTAGGTTAGGTTAGGTTAGGTTAGGTTAGATTAGGTTAGGGTAGGTTAGGGTAGGGTAGGGTAGGGTAGGGTAGGTTAGGTTAGGTTAGGTTAGGTTAGGTTAGGGTAGGTTAGGTTAGGTTAGGTTAGGGTAGGTTAGGGTAGGTTAGGGTAGGTTAGGGTAGGTTAGGTTAGATTAGATTAGATTAGGTTAGGTTAGGTTAGGTTAAGCTATCAGGACAAGTAAATAACAACACCGCCGTGTGCGGCGGCCATCATGTGAGCAATGCACGTATTTTCGTGACCACCTGCTGCCTTGGCAGAGACAGAGCGAGAGAGAGGGAATACACGTTTTTTGCATGCCAGTTTTCCTTTGTTTCTTCTTCGCATATTTTATTATTCGCATATTTATTACCAAATTACTCGAGAATGAGCCTTATTGGAAGCTAAGGGAAAATAAACTGTATGATCGAAGTATGGGAACATTAATATACGTACTTGAAAATGTACCTTATGGAAAGTATAGGAAAATTAACCGTATGATCGAAGTAGGGGAAAATAAATAAAGCTACCCGAAAAACAACGTTATTGAAAGTTATAGGAAAATAAACCGTATGATCGAAGTATTGGAAAATAAACCTTATAGCAAAGGAAGTGGGAGCGAAACGTCTCTCTCTCTCCCTCAATTAGAGAGAGAGAGAGAGAGAGAGAGAGAGAGAGAGAGAGAGAGAGAGAGAGAGAGAGAGAGAGAGAGAGAGAGAGAGAGAGAGAGAGAGAGAGAGAGAGCGCATACCTTGATTTATGCCTCGTTAGTCAGGTGATTTGATGCATCTCTATTCTGTCCACCTCCCTAATCTCCATCTCTCTCTCTCTCTCTCTCTCTCTCTCTCTCTCTCTCTCTCTCTCTCTCTCTCTCTCTCTCTCTCTCTCTCTCTCTCTCTTAGTGTTGGGGTAAGGTTAAAAGCAAAGACGGCAGGCGGCATCCCTCTTCATCTCCCTCACCTGATTAATGCTAATTGGACCTTAACTTAAACTCGCGGCCAGGTGTACTCTGACCAAGAGATAAGCTCACTACTCAAAAAAAATCCTCCCCACCTTCTCCTCCTCCTCCTCCTCCTCCTCCCCACGCCCCTCCCCTCACTCATTACCATCCTTCAGCGGCCTGGAATGCGCGCACCTAAATCAGCGTGAGTGGACATCGGTGGGCTGCGGGGAAAGTTGCTAGAGGCTTGCTGCAGGAGGGCGGAAGGGATGAGGGGCGCGGGGTAGTGGTGAGAAAGAAAGGAGTGTAGGCATGATGAGTTTGGTTGGAAAATTGTGAAAAGAAAGAAAGGAATACGGATAATGAAATATTAGTTAAAACAAAAATAGAAAAAAATGAAATAAAAAGGTACAAGGATGAAAAATAACGAAAATCTGAAAAAAAAAGGAAGCAAATGTGGAAAAATGGAATAGCACTGTGAGTGAAGCATGACAGTGATTCCCCGCGTGGTAATTCGCATTAATTAGTGGAAGGTGTTACACAATTCTGTCTAAAACACGTCTGCTTGGAAAAAATACATATTCTCTCTCTCTCTCTCTCTCTCTCTCTCTCTCTCTCTCTCTCTCTCTCTCTCTCTCTCTCTCTCTCTCTCTCTCTCTCTCTCTCTCTTCCTCTCTCTCTCTCTCTCTCTCTCTCTCTCTCTCTCTCCTGCGTGGCCAGATAAGCTGTAGCCAGTATCACTTTACTAAAACACTTGTTACGCAGCCTGGAATGTTCAGGAGCTCATCACGAGGCAACACAACTAGCGAGGCAAGGAGAGAGGCAAGGACGGACAGACCAGACGGACGGACGAACGGAGGGAGGGAGGGAGGGAGGGAGGGAGGGAGGGAGTCTGGTGTGTAATAGGCTGATGTACTATTCATGCCTAGACGCTCGGGGACTGCTCCTGCTGTTGCCGTGAAATTCTCCGCCACACCAATATTATTACCCCAATATGACCCCCTTCAATTATGTTGTTGTTGTTATTGTTGTTGTGTGTGTGTGTGTGTGTGTGTGTGTGTGTGTGTGTGTGTGTGTGTGTGTGTGTTTCATAACAATTTGACATGCCAGGATGCAAAACGTTTCTCAGTAATGAGCGTGTTCACATCCTTCTTCCCGCCACGAAAAAAATAGAACACCTAAGACGCCACGGCAGTGAGAGAGAGAGAGAGAGAGAGAGAGAGAGAGAGAGAGAGAGAGAGAGAGAGAGAGAGAGAGAGAGAGAGAGAGAGAGAGAGCACTTCTACGTTCTCATGTCGTCATGTTGCACAAGTTATTCAAGAGTGGCAGTCACTAATTCACCAGCACGACCTGTCAGTACACCGAGCACACGCTTCCTGGAAAATGCTGCAAATCCTTCCCATGATACTACGTGTTTATGAAAAGCAATGCTTCTCATCAGCAGCAGCCCCTTGCTTTCAGATTCATGGGGTGAGTTTGCATTAACTGCTTCTCCCGAGCGGACGTGTTTCCATTACTTCATATCTAACTCAAGCAGTCTCCACCAATATGTTAACACTTTGCCTAATTTGTGGTTCATGTTCCTTCATTACTTTCATCGAGCAACTGTCGCCACACAGTGAAATGCTCTCGTCGTTAAATGCAAGGTTTTCATTACATTTCACATTATTCTAACCTTTAACAGAGAGAGAGAGAGAGAGAGAGAGAGAGAGAGAGAGAGAGAGAAAGAGAGAGAGAATGATGAAGCGAATAGCTTTGCCTTGAGCTTGTTCAACACTGCCGCGTGGCTGGCTGGCTGTGTTGTGTGATCCGTGTATGTATTAGCGCGTCTGGCGCGACACGTTTCGCTTATATACTAGTTTATAGCCGTGCCTGTGACTGCAGGAGGTCCACGCCACACGCCGTGTTCGTTTGTATATGAAACTGCAATGGTTTAGTTTTTACGAGCACATCAAAGAGCCGCACGTCTCATTAAGTGTTTTTACAGCGGACCGCTTGCAAGGGAGGATTGCTTGTTTACAGCAAGTAATTTAATTAAAGATTCATGTTATACCTTCACTGTTTTAATTAAATCATGGTCATAAGAGTTGAGGGTAATGAGCAGCATGTACGTAGCTCTTTGTGTGACGCTCGGTGAGACATGCAACACTGTCTGTCTGTCGGTC
>NC_087173.1:20672722-20715222 GCF_035594125.1 Scylla paramamosain
ACACTAGGTCTGAAGAGCTCATGGAAAAGTTCAAGAAGATGATACAGCGCTTCAAAACTAAATCCAATAATATTATTGTTTCAGGTATCCTCCCCCGCATCAGGGCACCGGCTGTCTTCTACAACAGAGCCTTCAGCACTAACAGCCGTCTCCGTTCTCTTTGCACAGAGGAAGGTGTAGACTTTGTTAATCTATGGGACAACTTTTATAATAAACCTTCTTTATTTCAGCCGGATGGTTTACACCTAAATGGAATTGGAGCAGCACGACTTGGTAGACTCCTTAGTAATAAAGTTTCTATTTTCAGACCAAAAAACGACCAGCAAGATCGTGTAGCCCCAGGCTCTTAGTAGCCTCCTCGCGCAACCCAACCTCCATGTGCAACACTATAAAAGCTTGCCTAATCAACGCTCGCAGCCTTAGAAATAAATTTTCAGATTTAGAAACCCTGGCAGCTGTAGAAAACTACCACATTATTGGTATTACTGAATCTTGGCTGAACTCTGCAAACAGAGACTTTCTTGCGGAATACAACTTGCCAGGTTATGAAATGTTCGGCAGTGAAAGAAAAGACAGGATAGGTGGCGGTGTATTGCTGTATGTAAAAGCCAGTCTTCAGCCAACCATACTAAAAACCGAAAAGATTAACAATATAGATTCAGTCTTCTTGCATTTAAGAGTACGTTCTAAGAAAACTGCTATAGGTCTTATTTATAGGCCTCCGGTTCACAATGTTTCCTCCGATAAGAATTTACAAGATCAAATCACTGAAATAAGTAACACTTTTGATACAGTCATCTGTGGAGACTTCAATCTACCTGTTAACTCATGGGGAAATCCACTTAACTCTCACTCTGGTCACGACTTGTATAATAATTTATTAGAATGTTCCCTAAAGCAACACGTTCAAGGACCCACACGAGGTGACAACATATTAGATCTTGTTCTATCAACAAACGATGACTTAATATCTAACGTTAATATTGGTCCTGAATTTAGTACAAGTGACCACAAGATTGTCTCCTTTAACATCAACCTTCAAGCATATAAGGACATTGTTAGCAACGAAAAAGTTTTCATATATAAAAAAGGAGACTACGACAGACTCAGGTCAATTCTTTCTGTCGCAGATTGGAACGCTGAACTTGGCGAAAGTAACATTGAGGAATCATGGGCGAAATTTAAGTACATTTTAGAAGATGCTGTGAAGACATGTATCCCTATGCGTAAAAGACGTCCATGCAAGAGAAATAAACCTAAATGGTGGACAAACAAGATTGAGTCACAACTACTGCAGAAAAATCGTGCCTACCGTAAATATTTGTCCTCTCAGAATGAGGCTGATAAACTAGAATACGACAGACTCCGACGCGAATCAAAAAAGCTCATTAGACACAGTAAGAAAAATCTAGAAATGTATATTGCAAGCATTGCTAAATCCAATCCCAAAGAATTTTACAGTTACGTTCGAAATAAAAAAGTCCTTACATCTCACATTAATCACATTACACTAGATAACGGTAATTTTGTCACCGGAGAAACTCAGATCGCGGACACACTGAATGATTATTTTGCTTCAATTTTTACAGAGGAAAATACTCATACAATCCCCGAACCACTCCTTATGCTCCACAACATAACCCCCTTACGTGTCTGCGTTTTTCATGAAAACGAGATAATCAAAGTAACTGATAAGATGAAAACTGACAAAGCCCCCGGCCCAGATGGTATTGCACCACGTGTCTTGAAAGAAACTAAGTTCCAAATTTGTAAGCCCCTTTCGTTGCTTTTCACCAAATCATTTAACTGCGGTAAGGTTCCCGAGGATTGGAAGTTAGCTAACGTTACCCCTATAGAAAAGAAAGGCGATAATTCACTTCCAAGTAACTACAGACCTATCAGCCTTACATCTGTAGTATGTAAACTAATGGAAACAGTAATTCGCAATAATTTAGTGAACTTTCTAGAGGAAAATTATTTAATCAATGACTCGCAGCATGGCTTCCGAAACAGACGTTCTTGTCTAACTAATCTGCTTGATTTCTTTTATGATGTTTTCACCATGTACGACGAAACAAAGGCAGTAGATATAGTGTATCTAGATTTTCAAAAAGCTTTTGACAAAGTTCCCCATAAGCGGCTACTAGCTAAATTGAAGTCACATGGTATAAATGGAAAACTTCTCAATTGGCTTGAAGACTGGCTGTCTGAGAGAAAACAGCGCGTTGTTTTAAATGGTAAATTTTCAAACTGGCGAGAAGTTCTAAGTGGTGTACCACAGGGATCAGTGCTCGGCCCTGTTCTTTTCCTTATTTACGTTAATGATATCGATGAGGGTCTCACCTGCAAAGTATCTAAGTTCGCTGATGATACAAAAATAATGAATAAAGTAGTCACGTCTGAGGATAAAAGAAAATTACAATCTGATCTTGACCACTTAGCCACTTGGTCAGACAAGTGGCAGATGAGCTTCAATGTAGATAAATGTAAAGTGTTGCACATTGGTAATAACAACGATCACACTGATTACTTAATGAACGGTACCGAGCTTCTTAAGGTTAAGGAGGAAAAGGACTTGGGTGTTATAATTACCTCAGACCTCAAGTCAAGTAAACACTGCTCGGAAGTAGTTAAAACAGCAAATAAATTGGTTGGGTTTATTGGTAGGACTTTCGAATTCAAATCAGAAGGGGTAATTCTCACATTGTTTAATACACTTGTCCGACCTCTACTTGAGTATTGCGTCCAGTTCTGGTCACCCCATTACAGGAAAGATATAGACAAGCTGGAGAGAGTCCAAAGAAGAGTTACCAAGTTGATCCCACGACTGCGGAACAAGCCTTATGAGGAGCGCTTGAGGGAACTCAACTTGTTCAGTTTAGAGAAACGGCGAATGCGAGGTGACTTAATTGAATTGTTTAAGATGTGTCGGGGCTTTGATAACGTAAATGTAAACAACTATCTCATCATTGACAGTTCCAACACCACTCGAAATAATGGCTACAAGATTATAGGTAAGCGTTTCAGATCAGACGAGGCTAAGTATTATTTCTTTAATAGAATTGTAAATGTCTGGAACTCTCTCCCAGCACATATTGTCGATAGTAACACAATAGAAACTTTTAAACAAAGGTTGGACAATCACCTCGCAGCAACCCCTCATATAACGTACTTTGCGCCTACATAAAATGTTTTTTAGTTAGTGTAGTGAATAGTATAATTTCTCTTTCATCCTTTCCTATCACATCTTAGCCTTTCCTCCTCCCTATACTCTCCTGTTTTTCCTTCCTTGATCTCTAGTGTCCTCCATCCTCTAACTCTTAGAATCTGTAGTGGTAGTGGTAGAATAGACACACAGACAGCCTCGTTAGGCCCAGTAGGGCTGTTGCTGTCTGTTCTTTCCTTTGTATTCCTTTGTATTCCTCCTTCTCCTCCCCCACGGGCAGCTCGGCAGGGACGTGCACGCACCCGGCCTGACATCCAGCTATGAATACCACAAGACCTGCTTTGCATATTTCCCGTGACGATGCAGGAAGGCCCACCCCACACCCACGCCCCCCGGAATGGAGAGGCCCGCCCCACGCACCCCGGGGATGGGGAGACCCACCCCACGCCCACCCCAGGGGAGGGACACCTCATGTTTACGTTTTGTGAGTGATATGTTTGGACTGCACAAACCTTCTTTTGTTACGCCCCGCTGCCTTAAAACGTTCACGAAGGATGGAAGGTTACATCGCACTGGCAGCACAACGTGGGACAATTGGTGACCAGGCTGCCGCACACCCCCTCCTGCTTGCTGCTGCTTGCACACATCCGGCACTCACGGTGACTGAGGGCACGTGTGGCTGCAGCGATCCATGGGGAAAACACCACCACAGAACACAAAGGTCAACCTGTTTTCCCTCGTTTGTGACCATCGAGCAAACATGTTCCGGATTTACATCACAGCGCGACAAAAGACATCACGAGATTCATGAATGTGCTCACGTCTGCTGCACGATAAACTCTTCTCAGCACCAGGCAAGGCCACGCGACCCTCGAGGGGTGTGCGGCGGAAAACAAGGTGACGCGTCTTCCTTCAAATGACATAACTACCAAACCACTCGTCTGTAATTTGCTAGTTTTCATATGCTGAGTGTCTAACTCTCTCTCTCTCTCTCTCTCTCTCTCTCTCTCTCTCTCTCTCTCTCTCTCTCTCTCTCTTCACTTGATCACTACCACCACCACCACCACTACTACCAATACCACTATTACTATTAGCACCACACTATCACACTCATAATACACACACACACACACACACAGCCAGTCTATCTCTCTAATCCTTCCTCCATGTCATATTCCCACTCCCTCCTACTTTTCCTCACTTTTCTCCTTCTCAATGCCTCCCTTGCCTCCCCCTGGCTGAGGTGAGACGGGTGGGGGATGAAGGAAGGTCTGGGGCAGATGGAGGAAAGTGAAGTGGTGGAGGAAATTGGAGGAGTTCCACCAATAGGTGTGGAAAAAGCTAAGAAATTTTGTCACGGATGTGTTAGAAGAAGGACTGGAGGAGGAGAGAGAGAGAGAGAGAGAGAGAGAGAGAGAGAGAGAGAGAGAGAGAGAGAGAGAGAGAGAGAGAGAGAGAGAGAGAGAGAGAGAGAGAGAGAGAAATGTTAGTACCGTTAAGTTACAATATCCTATTACACACACACACACACATACACACACACACAGGGCAGAGGAAGGAGAGGTAAAGTGGTGGGCAGTGACACAGGCACGGGGTTGGGAGAGGGCAGGGAGGAGCAGGCTGGGGAGAAGGAGGGTTTTCATGGTGGGGGCTCTGAACGGGCCTGCAATCCTTCAACTTATTTGAGACATTTTTGGGTTATTTATCTATTTTCATGGTTCACTCTGGCTTTCCTTCACGTCTGAATCTAAAAACACCCGAAAGTTCAGCTAAAATATTGATGTACAGACAGGGAGGGAGGCAGGGGAAAATGTGCCGCTCAGCCCTTATATTTACGTAGCGCAATACACACACACACACACACACACACACACACACACACACAGTCCTACCCGAAGATCAGTCTGAGCTCTTTCCGTAGGGGAACGGCTTGCTGGGTGACAAGCAGTGTGTGTGAATCACACACACACACACAGTGGCGGCCAAGGGGAAAGGTCTGATGACGTCGCGTTTTCGGAGTGTGCGCTCTGAACGGGGCACTACTCAATGTCTTATTTGAGGCACTTTTGGGGTTGTTTATCTATTTCCGTGGTCAATTCTCTTTTTTCTTCACTTCAAGTCTGGAAACACTGGGGAGTTTAGCTGAATATTGATGTACAGACAGAGAGGGAGGCAGGGAAAATGGCCGTCTCGAAGCTTATATTTACGTAACGTAATTCATTATGAAAATCGCGAAAAGAAAGAAGACGCCCAGACAGGAATGCACTACATTTTCTGACTTACTCTTTACTTTAACTAATACACAAAATATAAAAACATTACCGAACTCAGTAATAATAACGAAAACTCCAAAAAACAATCTAACTTTTAAGAACGGTACCACAAAAACACAATAATATCGAGAAAGGAAACACAGCCAGACTAGATTATATTACAGATTCTAAATACAAAATTTTTTTTACTTTCCAGATAAATAAAGAAAACACCAATTCCTCATCGTATAAAGAGAATAATTTTTCATATCCAGTACCGAACTTATTCTAAATTTGAAAATTCGAACTGCGAGACTAGATTTTATTGGATGTTATTACTTGGTACATGTTTCTTATATTTTTTTAAGTCTTAAATTAAATACCAATGCAAAAACCTACGCGTGCCGGTAAGAAAAAGTGAAATTAAATAAAGTGAAGAAGTTGTTATTTTGTCGACAAACAAAAGCACAGCTAGAACAGATCTTATTATATTTTATAATTTAGTATGTCTTTCTATTAATAAATTAAATATCAAAACAATGACAACTCCATCAATAAAAGGAAAATAATAATATGTTGCCAAAAAGGTTTTTTTCCTCGTCTTTTCCTTTCCGTACCTCCTCCTCCTCTTCCATACCCCTCATACTCCAAATCCCCCCTCCACCACCCCCTACTCCGCATCTAGGAAAACACCTGGAAACACCTGGAAAACCCTAGAAATTATGCTAAATACTGACAGGGAGAGACGGAAACTTGTTACCTTCGGCTTATCTGTGCGAGGCTCGGGGGGACTGGGCGCCAAGGATACTGTGTGTGTGTGTGTGTGTGTGTGTGTGCGTGAGGCAAAACGATAGAAATGCTAGTTGGATGGGTGATTGCTCTCAGGTCCTACTGAACCTCACATCGACGCCACGAAAGGATGAGTGGGCGGGGTATCCATCATGACATCTAGTCTCGCTGCCAGTGCCTGTACTCGTAAATTTTAGCAAGTTTACATTGGCTCTATTATGAAGATACGAGACCAAAGCATATTTTTGCCAGTCAGCTCGGGGTATCAAACATTCACTGCCAAAACAGCATCCTCATCCGACGCTCTCTTAAGATTTTATTTGCTAACAGGACAGGACACGGCACCTCAAACCTTTGGTAACATACTAAAACCAGAATTATGAGACATTTCTGCCAGAAACTCCACTACTTTCAATAGGCTTTTAATAGGCTCTACATGAAATTGAGGATTTTTTATCTTTTATTTTTTTATGATTCTCGTGATAGATTAACAAGATTTCTACATTATTAACTGGGGAATCACTCTTCAAATATTCGGCTAATGACCTCTGTGACCTTTGAAAACAGTTGTGATGAGAGAGGGAAGCGTTTCAGGCCTAAGACAGGGAAAGGCCTCTAACTCACGCCTCTCCCCTTTTATCCCTCCTCCGTAACCTCTGACATTGTTGACAGCTCCCTCGCCCCCCTCCACTCGCTTCTCTCAGCTGTAGCTCGCCCTCCTCTCCCCTCGCTGTCACTGAGCTAAGATGTGCAAGACTCCTCCCCTGATGCAATATTCCTGTGTGAACTCTTGTCATCACCACGTTCTTTAAAGGTGGAATCTCTCTCTCTCTCTCTCTCTCTCTCTCTCTCTCTCTCTCTCTCTCTCTCTCTCTCTCTCTGCACCGCGCAAGATCAAGACAAACAAGCAGGACGTGGCCGAGATGGATCCCGCGATACTCGGCTAACTCGCTTCCTTGGGCCTCGTCTTGTCCCGCTCAGCCAGGGCGACTTGCGGCGGCGCGGCTTGCAAGGACACACTGCACAGCTTCGAGCAAGACTCCCCGCTCAGTTTTATTGGTGGTGTGTTTACAGATACAGCAAGAAACATAATTATAAGCAAATACATGAGTAGTTACACGACGCGACACGAATACAGGGAAGTAAAGATGGAGGAGACGATAATAAGGTTAATCAATCAAGTAAGGTACGGTAGATGACTTGCACAGGTGAGATAAGGTGTACAGGTGAGATAAATGGGGAGAGTCACAAGAAAGAAGACGAGAAAAAATAGAAAATAAAAGTTATAAAGAATATGAACGGTAGCGACGGCTGCATGCTGTAACCCATCACCCTGCACCCCATCACCTGTCTGTCTATCACCCACCACCCAACACCTGTCCACCCATCATCCCATCACCTCCCTACCCATCACCCCATCAGCTCGGCAAGGGCGGCGCGTCCCTCAGTGATGAAAGACGCCCCAAGATTAACTGGCAAGACAAGATGGCAGAATAATGGTGCTGATCAAAGGCGCGGGTGGCAGGAGCGGAAAAACTGCACGGCTAATTTGCCTGCGATGTCTCAAGACCCTCCCCTGCCGTCCGTCCCCCCCTTCCCTCCCTGCCGCGCCCCCTTCCCTGCCGCTGCTGTCCTGTCCAGCTCCCTCATGAACCACACAACACTCAACACTCCACTGGCATGGAGGAAGGAAGGAAAGAACATTCTCTCTCTCTCTCTCTCTCTCTCTCTCTCTCTCTCTCTCTCTCTCTCTCTCTCTCTCTCTACTCAGACCTTAGATTAATACTCATTACAGGATAGCTCTGCCTTTTTTCCTCATCTATCTTTCCCGTCCTTTTCCATTTCCACGCCCTAATTATGTATATTTTTCTTCCATTTCCACGCCTTAATTATGTATATTTTTCTTCCATTTCCACGCCTTAATTATGTATATTTTTCTTCCATGTCCACGCCTTAATTATGTATATATTTTTTTTCCCAGACGTACAGTGATACAGAAAAATATTCTTACTAAAATTGCCCGTGTCATTTTGACTCAACGAACGAAAAAATACGGAAAATATTGTTTAAGAGAGAGATGCACTGGTAGCCCTGCAGGGTGTCGGTACACCTGAGCGTCTCGAAATTTCTGCATTCGAGTCCCTCAAGATGCAAAGTAACAATACCAACACGCGTGTCTTACGAAGTCTCCATACTGAATGGCTATGGAATGCCGGAGGTTGGCTGACGTCCACTTTGCATCTGATATCTGTGATCAACGACTCAAAGATTCGAATCCCGATGTGATGCGCAACACGCCTTCGTGACGTTTCAGACGTTTCAGACAGCCAGGCTTGCCAGCTATTCCGAAATTGATAGAATCACTCCATATTTTTCTTGAATTAAGCGTTCATGAGAGTAAGAATAATTTTGTGTACTTGGTAAGTCTTGACACACACGCGCCGCCACGATCCGTGGTGCGAGGCTCCAGAACCACAGCATTCTGCACCCAGCAGGGGAGTCGTCTTCTTTTGTCGTGTGTTTGTCTTCGTGTTGGGTTGTGTTTACACTCACCATGACCTCGAACTTCCCAAGCCAGGCGTCACTCTCCTTTCGTTTATCCATCACTGCCTCAATTCTTTTTTTCTTCTTTGTTTCCATTTCAATCTTTCCTTCCCGCACGCTCCATCAACGCTCCTTTCTTTGTGCTTATCATAGTTTTTTTTTTTTTTTTTTTAGTGGTTATATTTTTTTGTTTCCGTCGCTTCCCACGCTTCCCACGTGACTCACAAAACGTGACAGTCTATGTAATACCTACACACACACACACACACACACACACACACACACACACACACACACACACACACACAAAACTTCTATCTTCTGCTTGCCGTGAAGCACTGAAGCTACACTCGGGCACACACTGTTCTGTGTGGAAGTCAGAGACAGTGTGCGGCGAGGACAGCTTATTCTCACTGACTGAATAGACCTCGTGACGCAACACCGAAAGGCGATTAGTCTTGATCTTGAAAGTCAGCTGGAGCGGGACATTAATTTGTTATTATTGGGAGTAAGTTTGAGGCCACTACTAATATACACTAAGAGCAATGTCTTCTCCTTCATTTCACATAAACGTGTCACGTGTAAAGTGTACAGAAACAAACTTTCTCATCTCGCGAACACCAGCGTCAGCTTCCGTCAGCTGACACTTCAGTAAATTTGGATTGACGGTCCTTATGGCGCTAATGAAATATTTCGTCCAGCATTACGACATCGAACTTTGTATTCCCTGATGGGAAAAGTTTTCACAAGGAGAGAAAACTCTCACCACTAGCCTCGCTGCCCGAGGCTGTCACTCCTTGACTTGCAGCAACACAACAACAAAGTGCCGCTTCTTTCCACTTCTGTGCCATGTAACGCCGTGTACACCTCCTGTCAAACCAATCAGTTTGTTCATCATCGATGTTTTTTTTCCAATTGCAGTGCCTCCTGACAATTCCTTGATGGTTGAAAAAGCAATATTCATTGAGGAGTGGGCGGAATTGTTCTCCTGCCGCAGCGGTGAAGCACTCGTTTCCTTCATGAAAAGTTATTAATGAAATCACTACATAAGTGTTCAGTATGACGAGGCCTCACCTCAGCCATCATTCACTCCTACATAAAAATGAGAAGCGCGTCAGGCGTCGCCTCTCTCGATACAAGTTTGCATATTTAATCGACAAAAAAATGAGTCCATGAAGAATTTCAGCCGCGCATCAATCTTCCTAATCCTCCGCGCTGTGCTGGCCATTGCACCTCAGCGTATCGAATATGTTCATCAATACAGAGATGGGAATAAATTATATGAAGATTGATGACAGTAAAGAGAAAGTGAAGCAGACACAGGAGAGACAGGGCTGGTGCTACGGCGCGCGCTTCCTTCACTGAATAATGTTTACACACAGACATCGTGCCAGTGGTACAAAACAAGACGCGCAAGCTTCCTAACAACTCATGGCTTGAAATAATGCAATGATGTCTTTTGAATTGAATCTCAATTTTGACATTTCTTTGCTTTTAACTAATTATTTTATCTAGTGAGAGCACCAGCAGATAACACTGACAACACAGACAACTAATGTTATTATGATCAGAATATTCAGCTTACATCACAAAAATTCACCCAGCACGAACCGGGGCCATCGTTATTAACAACACTGAACCCTTTCTTCCCCGGAGAGAAGCGCGGGTGAGGCTCATTCCCGCTCCCCTGGTAGTGAAGTCTGCGCCGGGCAAACACTGCCTCGAGGTGAAAGAAGCTTCGCCTCTCTGTCCCGGGAATTAAACATGGGTCTTTTGTCTTGACCGAGCCGAGGGTGCACTGCTGTGAGACAGAGAAGCAGCGAGGCACAGCGGCACAGCGGAGCGCCTGGCGGGGCCTCGCGCCGGGACCGCTGCCGTAACTCATCTTTCATAATTTCGTGTGTGACTGGGAGACGACCATTCACCGGAATTTATGACTGAGTTACTCCCGTGTTGATTGGATGCGTTGCGCCTCCAGCACGACGACTCAAGGACGCGCTGTTGGGCCCGTCTCGCTGCCGAGGAGCGCCTGGGAATTATGGTGAAAAAAAAGTTATTTCTTTTGTAACTAGTTTCACTTCACGACTATTTAACTGACGTCACCGGTAGTCAACGAGATGCCCGCTTCACCAGCTCCACGTCAGTTCGCTGCTAGTCTCCACACAGTCCACACCTCAACGCTGTCTGCTGTTCCGCTCGTCGACCACCTGGCTTCTGTTCACCGGCTTTCTCTTAGGAGTCAGCCTGGTAAGCCTTCACCCGCTACAGCAGGGTGTTAGCTGTATGGTGATTCCACATATATGATCTAAGGACGTATATGTTGGCTCTTGTGTTTCCTTCCCGTTTTCCGTTCTTTCTAGACGTGAGATGTCGGAACGGGAAAAGGGCTCAGGAACGCCTCGGCGTCCCCCCTCACCTGCTTCGGGAGGGAAGCGACGTGAGAAGGACCTTCTAGAAGGCGATGGCAAGCGGAGGAAGGCCTCCCGGGATAGTTCCAGTACTCAACCACCTCCCGCCTGTCCGCAGTCAGCTGCGGGCCCGAGCCACATCGGCGATACAGCGGTGCCTCCTTCGAGTGAAGTAACTTTGGACAAGCTTTCTACCCTTTTGGGTGCTCTAATTGAAAGATTAGACCAGCCGGCAGTCCCTCCAGTGTCGGTGGAGACAAACTTCACCTTCCCCCATTCTGATGATGAGGCAGCTGAAGCGCCTCGGTGTCTGCCCGAAGCTGATCCCCTTGACGACCTCGATCTGCTTACTGCCCCCGCTACACAGTCAACCGGTGATTCGGTGGTTGATGCGGATTTCCAGAAAGCTCTCGATGAGTTTGCTGGCCACTTCCGGGGTGAGGAAGAGACAGGTGACCCCTTATCTGACCGCCTGGCTGGCATTCTTAATGCCAGTCTGAGACGTCGGCCCTCTTCTGACGGTGTGAAGCTTACATGTGATAAGATCAAACTCCCGAGTAATGTACCCAATTTAAAGGTCCCAGCGACTAATTCTGCCATCACAAAGGCAATGAGCGTCGGTGGAAAGCTAGTTGACACTCGGCTGTCACTTACTAATAAACTGTTGACCAAGGCGTTGGTCCCCATTGCCTGTTGCATCAGTGATATTGGTGATAAGAAAGACAAGCCTGTAAACTACTACCTTGATGGTCTTAATAACAGCCTGAGGCTACTGACTTCCGCTGTTAACTACATCAATCAGCTTCGGAAAGAGGTTGCTCGAACTCATGTGAATGATTCTGCCTTGGCAGAGCTCTGCAATTGGGAGTGTGAGGTCGGCAAGGATGATTTATTCCCGTTCGATGTGATTAAGAAGTGTGAGGAAATTCACAAATCCAGGAAACTTGGGCGGCCCACCTTCCGCCCTTACAAAGCTCCTGGAAAACGATTTGCTTCACCTCGCCAGTTACCCTCACGCCCTCACTCTCAGCAGCCGAGACCACGTCACCAAACAAGGTCTTTTTTAGGCCAGAGGCCTCCCCAGGGGAAGGGGATGCCGAGACACAGAGCTCACCAGTGAAAGTACCTTTGGTAAGTCCCTTGTTAATGGACTTGATTAATACTCCGGATAATTTTCATGGGGGAAAAATCTTTGATGCCAGGTTACAGTGGAACCTTCTTTCCTCGGATAAATGGATCTATGATGTGGTACATGGAAAATTTTTAGCTTTTGTGCGTGTCCCCATACAGGGGAGCCCTCCGGCTCCTCTTAGCTTGTCACTTTCAGATGAAAAAGCGCTGGACTCTGCCATGCTAAAGTTCTTGGAGCAGAGGATAGTTGAATTATGTGCACCAGGGGGACATGGTTTTCTTTCTAACATTTTTCCTACCATTAAGAGAGACGGCACAGCTAGAGTCATTCTGAATTTGAAAGAACTTAACGAATATGTGGACCATATACATTTTAAGATGGATACTCTCAAAGATGTGCTACCTTTAATCCACCAGAACTGTCATTTCATGTCTATTGACTTCAAAGACGCTTATTTTTCAGTCTATGTGAGGCCAGAGGACAGGAATTGGTTTAAATTTACTTGGCGTAACTCTACGTTCCGCTTTACTTGCCTTCCACAGGGTTTGACTTCAGCACCCCGTATTTTCACTAAATTGTTAAAACCTGTCCTCTCGCATCTTCATAAGTTGGGAATTTTCGTGTCATGCTATTTGGATGATTGCATCTTTATTGCTGACTCTGCTGACGTTTTAGGATCTAATGTGCTTTACGCTCTACACCTTTTTGACTCCTTAGGGCTCACAGTAAATCCTCACAAATCGGTCCTAGAGCCTACCCAAGAGATTGAGTTTCTTGGTGTGGTATTAAACTCTGTAGACATGACTGCCACTCTGACACCCAGGAGGAGGAAGCACATTAAGGCACAGGGTTCACTTCTACTGAACAAAGATGTTATATCCTTACTTGAACTCTCCTCCTTTATTGGTATGGCTGTAGCCTCTGACCCTGCCGTGGAGTTGGCACCACTCAGGTATAAGTACTTGGAAATAATTCGTAACAAGGAACTCGCACGGCATCATGGGAATTATAACTCACCTGTTATCTTGGACAATCATGCTCAGGGGTTAATCAAATGGTGGATTAATAATATAGATTCACAAACAAAGTCGTTACGATCCAGTCCCCACCAACTAGAATTGTTTTGTGACGCCTCCCTGACTGGCTGGGGCGCAGTGGTGGGGAATGCCAGGACTGCTGGTCACTGGGCTCATGATGAACTGGATCACATCAACTGTTTAGAATTAAAAGCTATTCTCATGGGTCTACAGTCTCTTTGCAAGGATAATTGGGGTACTCATATTCGCCTCCGTTCTGACAGTGTCACTGCACTTACCTGTTTAGATCGTTGTGGCAGTACTAAACTTTACCTTCATGTGATAGTGGAACAAATTTTTGAATGGGCTCTGTCAAGGGGTATTACTTTGTCAACACAGCATATACAGGGCCTACATAATACAGAGGCAGACAAACTATCCCGATTGAAAAACATGGATGCGGAATGGATGTTACTGCCTCATATTTTCCAAAGCATTTCTCAACTCTATTACACACCTGATGTTGACCTGTTTGCCACTCGCATAAATACACAATTACCTGCTTATGTTTCCTGGAAGCCAGATCCCTGTGCCATTCATGTTAATGCCTTCACGATGACTTGGTCAAATAAGAACTTCTATGCTTTCCCACCTTTCAGTATTATATCAAGGGTCCTCCAAAAGCTCCAGGAAGACGAAGCTACAGTGATGGTGATTCTTCCTCTATGGCCGACTCAAGTATGGTTCCCGACAGCCCTCCGCTTGCTAACGGCACCTCCTGTGCTTCTCCCCCGTCTTCCTCTCGTGCTGCCACAAAATCCAACTCTCACACATCCTCGGTCTCAAGTGTTGATCTTGACAGCGATGGTATTATCAGGGAATCGTACCAAAGTCGCGGCCTTTCGCCGGAAGTTGCCGGATTTCTGCTGCACTCCTGGAGGGAGAGCACGAGAGTACAGTATGGGTCGCATATTAAGAAATGGTTGTCATTTTGCTTCGGCAGGAAAATTGATCTCTTTCAGCCATCTTCAGCTGACCTTTTAGATTTCCTCCTTTCCGAATTTAGGAGGGGTGCAGGTAGGACTTACAGCTCCATCAACACGTTACGGTCGGCCATCTCGGCAGTGGCAAGTATCAATGGCCAGCCGGCAGGACAACATCCCTTAGCTACAAGGTTTATGAAAGCAGTCTTTCAGGTGAGACCGTCCTTACCCCGCTACGGTACGACCTGGGATCCTCACTTGATCTTGGATCACATCATAGGTCTTGGGCCCGATAAAGATTTGTCCTTGATTCAGTTATCAAGGAAGCTAACAATCCTTATGTTGCTCCTCTCTGGTCAACGCGGTCAGACTTTACATATGTTAGACATTAGGAACATGACTGTTTCGGACAGTCGGGTCTCTTTTAGGATTGGTGATCCGCTAAAAACTTCTAGGCCAGGTACACACTTGTCAGAATTGGTTTTCGTAGCCTATCCCCCAGACAGGAGGTTATGTGTTGTCACCTCAACGATGAGCTATCTAGAACGCACAAACAACATGCGGGGTTCGCTCACGGGTTTCTTTCTCACAACAAGACCTCCAGTCAAACTGGCTTCACGGGACACATTACGTCGCTGGACGAAAGATGTCATGCGAGCTGCTGGCATTAATCTTGGCATTTTTTCACCTCATTCTACCAGGTCGGCGTCAGCCAGTAAGGCGGCCCTGCGGCTCCCTTTGTCGACAATTATCTCTACTATTGGCTGGACCAGAGAATCTACATTCACGAAGTACTACAGGAAGCCCATAATTGATGCTGGTGAATTTTCCAGAACTGTACTCTCATAACTTGTAGTTCTTCACGCGCATTATTGTTGTAAGCCGTGCTGTTGTTGTACTTGTTTGGGTTTGTTACTGAATATTGGGTAATAAAAGGCTGTTCATGCTTCCACATTATTGTTCTTTAGCCTTTGAGTGGCTTGATAGGTTTGAGGAACCACTCTAAAGTTCTCGTTGACTACCGGTGACGTCAGTTAAATAGTCGTGAAGTGAAATTGGGAGATTAAACGAATACTTACCAAGTATGATGTTTGATCGTAATTTCACGAACATTTAACTGCGTCACTGAGGTAGTAAACGCCCTCCCTCCCTTCCCTAGTCTCTTGTAGCTCAGTTGTAGCTACAACTTGAATATTCTGGCTGCTTCCTCAAACCTATTCTCTGAAGGACTGACGTGGAGCTGGTGAAGCGGGCATCTCGTTTACTACCTCAGTGACGCAGTTAAATGTTCGTGAAATTACGATCAAACATCATACTTGGTAAGTATTCGTTTAATCTCCCAATTTCATTGTAAAAGGTGACAGGCGGACATAATGGGCAGGAAAAACGGCTAAAGTTTGAGAAGTTTAAAGCTTCCTTGTAAGCTAAGGAGGCAGAGAGGTGTGAGGCTGCTAGTAAATCATGGCGCTGTGGAGGGCAGTGGTGGCGGGCCGCGGCTGGCTTACTTGCTTGTAGGCAGCGTGAGGCAGGTGGTGAGGCAGCAGGAAGCATGAGGCAGGTGGTGAGGCAGCCGGCAGCGTGAGGTAGGTGGTGAGGCAGCCAGCAGCGTGAGGCAAGTGGTGAGGCAGCCGGCAGAGTTCAGATGAGGGCAGCGTGAGGCAGGCTGGGTGTGTTTTTGTCAAATAGATACATCCTCAGTCGTTGCGAGCAAGGCTAAACAGACAACCAGCACCACCACCACCACCACTACCACCACCACCACCAACAACAACAACAACAACAACAACAACAAACACCAACAACAGCAGCACTAAAACATCATTAGGTCGTTTTGGTTTCTCATTAAAAGTTACATTAATTCTGACGCCGTTTTAAAGAGGGATATAATTAGAGGGACCCTCTGAGCTGACGGGAATCAGGAAAACCTAAAAAGTAAAGCGAAAGAAAATCATTCTTTGCAGCGATAAAATTAAGTGGATTAAATCTACCCACGAAGAAAATCCCGCCGGGCACCGTAATGAAGTGAGTGTGAGCGTGGGGCGGCGGGGAGAGGGGGGGGAGTGGGACGGGGCTGAGCGGGGCAGAGCGGGGTGGGGCTGGCGGGGTTGGGTGGGATGGAGGGGGACGGGCTGCAAATGTTATCAGAATTTTTCTTGGAATAACCGTAACATGAAAGAAACGAAGGAAGGAGACAAGAAAGAGTGAGAAGTGTAGAGCAAGGACGCTACAGGACGGGGCGGGCCACCGGGGCCAGTCCACGCCGCGCCTCACCAAGCGGAGTGGTGTTGGAGGGAACCGTGAATGCCATCAGGGGAAGGGGGAATCGGAGCGGCCCGCATCTCTGCTGACGTGGCACATTCGTTGACATTCCGTTCTCTCTCTCATGTCTCCTTTCTTCTCGTCTCCCTTCTAATAGACACATTCAGGAATCTCGCGCATGCATCGTGTTCACCGTCTGGCCACAGCAGCAGTCACTTCATCGTGATGGGTGAGCACTGCGCCTCCCTCCATTCTTCTCCGGCAATCATGTTATTCACAACATAATGGATGCGTTGCTGAAATTTCGAGGCGCGGGTCCCGGCATGCAGTGCAGACCAAGGCACTCCCCCGCCAGGCCGAGCTGACAGATCAGGGCCAGTGACGTTCACGTGTGGGCGCGGCGGCTGACTCTTCACCAGCAGTCCTTAACGAGTCCCCGGGAAGCAATTGGTCGCTAGGATGCTTAGTCAGGTATTAATAATCATTAATTTAACATTTTCCTTTCCACTGATAACCTGCCCTTTCAAAAAATAAAAGAAAATAAATAAATAAAATAAAATAAATCACCATTACTAGTTTGCAAAATAAATCACCATTACTAGTTTGCAAAATAAATCACCATTACTAGTTTGCAAAATAAATCACCATTACTAGTTTGCAAAAAAAATCACCATTACTAGTTTGCAAAATAAATCACCATTACTAGTTTGCAAAATAAATCACCATTACTAGTTTGCAAAATAAATCACCATTACTAGTTTGCAAAATAAATCAGCATTACTAGTTTGCGTCCAATTGCTTCAGTCCTGTACAGTGTACACGGCAAGGTTTATCAGGGAACGGGTCGTCAAATAAATAATACAGACCTCGAACATTCCAAAGTGAGAAGCGCTGGCCATGTTGGCGGTGCTGCAGCTGTGCGGCGAGTGAGGCGGCGAGGCGGACGCTGAAAACTTGCCTCTTGACGAGTGTAGGGAAGCAAACGAGGCCGTGAGCTGATAAAAAGGAAGAAGGAGAGTATTGTGATGACGGAGTTAGAGTGGGGGTGGACAGGTGAGTGTTGGCTGGTGAAGAAAGCAGGAGAGGCGGACACTGAGGCGGTGATGGGGCTGACGTGGTGATGATGAAGTGAAAAGTGAATAATGGAGGCTTGTCCCGAGCAGAGCCTGGAGGCATTTTGTGAGGCCGCGAGTTTCAAGATTCATTAAACAACATCTCGGAAAGTTAATTATTGCGGCAGAAAGGAAGAGGAGAGGAAGAAAGAGGAAGGGAGAGGAGATCAGTGAGGAGAGTGGAGGAGGGTAGTTAAGGATGGTAGTTGGGTAGGTCAGTGAGGAAAGATCATGGCGTGAGGGTGAGGGTGAGGGGGGGACAGGAAGGGTGTGTGAGGGGAGGACGCTGTGGTCGATACTCGTAGGAAAATAAAAGTTGTGGAAGGAATGGCGCTGCTTTAATGCTGTGTCTCTTGAGTGCCTGTTGGCGGTGACACTGCTTCAGGTGACGTGTAATTCTCTCTCTCTCTCTCTCTCTCTCTCTCTCTCTCTCTCTCTCTCTCTCTCTCTCTCTCTCTCTCTCGCCTCATTTCATGATTGCTTTCCATTTTCCACCCTCGTCTCTTTACATGTGTTATCCATTTCTTTATAACTGTATCTTTCTTCTCGCGTCCACCATAACCCGCTGATGCATCTCCTTCGCCTCCTTCACACACACACACACACACACACACACCCTACCTGACATGTCTCGCAGTTTTCCTTCCAGCCTGTGACGTAATAACATAGCGGAGCAGTGGTTCCCAAACTGTCTTACATAACGTCCCTTTTCTGATTCTAACAGACCTGCACGCTGCCCTCAACACGTTTTATTGTATTTATATAAGATTAGATACCTTTACATATTATATCTAGACACTGTTTATGGAATTAGGAAAAATATTATTTGTGTGGATTAAAACAAATTTAATAGAAAATATAGACACGAGACATTTTAATTATATTTGCTTCGAGTTATTTTATCATATACTTCAAAGCAATGAATTCTGGGCAGATAACTTCACGCTTCTCTGGATAGTGTGTGTGTGTGTGTGTGTGTGTGTGTGTGTGTGGGTGTGTGTGTCAAACTGTTGTCAGCATGTCACAGCAGGTCAGGCCTCAGCATCGGCAGTTGCAGCAAAGACGTGTCCAGCGAGCTTGTCCCTCTGCAACGTGTCACTTGTTCAGTCTGGCAGGAAGTTTTGCTTGTCTTGTGTTTGGCCGTAACGTATCTTACGTCCTTCCTTTCTGCTTCATGATCCAGTAAAGTTATATATGATGAGACTCAACTCACGCCAGCCTGGACGGGACACAAGCAAGGTCTCGGTCTGGTGCTGTGCTCTTTGTCTTCGCCGACTTGAAATTAAATGTGCCAAATCATCGCTAATATGTCCCCGAGGCTCTAGGCCAAGCAGTCTGTAATATTTTTTAATCCAGGAGCCGCAGTGTGCCCAGCCCAGATGTGTTCATTTCTTTTATCACCTTTACTAACCCACCACCACCACCACCACCACCAGACAGGTGCCAGGGTATGGTGGGCACGCAGTGCCTGGCCTCACCTCGCAGCATTACCAGAGCGCACTTCAAACCATTTGCGGCACATATTTCGTTTTATATTTCAAACTGAATCAGTTTTCCAGCTCCACAGCGAGGCATAATTTATAGAATGGCAGCCAGAGTGGCAGACATGAAAGGCAATAGAAATTGCCTTTGGGATAGACTCGTGGAATTAGAGGCGGAAAGGAAAATCTTAGAGTCATGACTATATTATGCATCCAATAAAAGCCAAAGAGAAAATGAGCAGCTTCGTATTAACTCTTCGGCGAGAAAACGAATGATGAGAATCACTTTAGCCTTTGTAGATTGTTAGAGAGAAGGCTGTGAGGGGATCAAGTAAATGAGAGCGGTGCTCGGATGATCAGGCGGCAAGGAGCAGCGACCATAGGTGTGCCGGGCGCGAGAAGGGAAACAAGGCAGCACATGGTGAGCAGGACGGAAGGCAACGGAAGCTGCGTTTAAAATGGAACACGATCATTCCCAAGCGACGACCGAAGGTCGCGAGGCCCCGAGGAGGTTGATGATGACTCCCGGAAAAGTGCTCGGGACGGCGGGAGGGGCGGCAGGGCACCACCGGGAGGCTGGGGAAGGGAAGCCAGACTCCAGTAAAAGGAAAAAGTGATAAAGACAAGAGGCACGACACTCAAAAAGAAAAGTTAACCGACACAATAAAATCAAAGCACCAACAGTCTGAGCTCGGAAGAAACTGGCCAAGTATAACAATTGATGGAAACACGAAGGAAACGAAGGAAAACTTGTGTGGCAAGAAACAGTTGACGGCGAGAAAGACAGAGACGGCAGGGTCACAAACAACGCAGATGAGAGTCAGGATGAAAACGAAACTGCATTGAACTCTCGTGCATCTGTGACTGAGAACACATTGCTGACGTCAATACTCATCCTTTGTAAGATTATTAAGCAACAACTCACGAGGCAGCGGTAAAATTTCCAGGGATGAGTTTAGATGAATCAGGAGCGTAGGCGGCCAGATTTACTGAAAGGAAAAACACACAAACCTGCTCCCTTGTAACAACATAGTGAGCGCAATGCCGCCGCCAACACACCTATACGTCATGAGGGAAAATATAAGAATTGGTACCGAATCGCTGTTCAATATACACTTCACTATTTTACATATTTGCTCAACTTGCCTCCAAATAGCGGCAATAACCGACTAGTTTGTGCCTCGGAAAATTATAATTACATTCATGTCCTCGGTCACGCGTGCAGGTAAAATTAATATGAATTTTACCGTTTTCATTTCCTGTAAGCGGCGAGGTTATGATGACGTCAAGAACTCCAGGCATCATGGGAAATGAACGGGAGCACAGAGGAAGACACCAATCATCTCCGTGACCTCTGAAAATAACTCATGAGATTAAGGTTTGTGAATGCTGGCTTAAGAGAGGCCACAGGAGAAAAGCACTGGAGTTGTTGGTCCTGTTCAGGGTGTTTATGATAGTTACACTCACTAACGTAAAGGAAAAGAGGAAGAGTAAAGGCCAAGGCTCCTTCACGCCATCATCCAGCCATCTTAAAACAAGGTATCATTCAGGAGCGCAAGAAGCAAATATTTCAGCTATATACCTATAAGGAACAGAGATAATTATTACAAAGACTAAAACTAGACAGGAGAACAGCTTTCCTCGAGAATTCGCAAAACTGACCTGCAGGAAGTTTTTTTTTTCTTTTTCTTCTTTGGAAACTGAAAATGTGTGAACTTGTCAGTGAATTTCGAATATTCCTCCACCCTTAACTTGGAAAATGAATATGTAGATGACGTGCAACAAGTGAGATGTAATTTAAACAGAGATTTTTCATGTAAAAGATAATGAGAAAATGCGAGTCGACCAAGCAGTGCAAAAATACTGTAGCGTAGCGAGCGCAATGTTACGAAAGTTAATAATGCTTCTGCTGAGGATAAACTTTTAACGTATTTAAAATAAACCGAGGAATTTTGTGACTAAAACTAAGAATACGTTAGCTGATTCAGCTTGGCGAAGAATACTGCAATGTGCTGACAGTACTTTGGAAGCCACCGAGCTACAACGAATAACCTTACAAACTTTTAGCACAAGCACTGCACACAAACCTATTCAGCGTCATGAAGACCACTGCAATGTACCGGCAACACTTAGGCATGTATTCTGAAACACCTCACCGCTGGGCTTCATATAAGATAATTTGGGAGCCACCGACTAAAAATAAACTTACAGACTTTTATCATAAACTCAGCACACGAACCTGAGATAAGCGGGCAGCGGGACACATGATTTGCTGTGCTTTATGCAAACAAATCACAAACACTACAATCAAGCGCAGAAAACATTGATCTTAAAACTTCAGATCCCAAGGTTATTACGCGAGTTACTCAATTACCTCTTGTATCTCTTCTCGTAAATCTCAATCTCACTCAATCTCATTCTTTCTAATTTCTCATTCATTCCTTTTATTCCTTCATTTACACAAGCCGGGGCAATTACGGGCGGGAGAGGGACGGGGCCGTAAAATGAATCTTGAGAGCCATCGGGGCGCCGAGACAAAGATGTATTATGGAGGACGTGCCCCATAAAGTGAAGCACAGGGTGGGTCATGAAGTGCCGCGGTGCTTGGTGCTTCTCCCTTGAAGACGTCTGGGCCAGTGGTGGTGGTGGTAGTGGTGGTAATAATTGAAGATGTAGTGGCAGTAAAAATAATAGTAGTAGTAGCATTTGTTGTTGTATTAGTTTTAATAGGAGTAATAGTAGATTAATGATAACAATCTTTTAAGTAAAACACCCAAAAATATAGAAAGATAAAATGTAATTTAGTTTAGTGACAGCCGTCGCCATGCCCTCCCCCACCACCACCACCACCACTACCACCACCACCACCACAACTACCACCACGATCTTTATAGCACAAGGCAACCGCGTCCAGAGGTGCTTGTGTCTGCTCCTCTCTCTCTGTCCTTCCTGTCTGTGAATGTATTTCTGTCTGTGTCTTTCCTGTTGTCTGTGTTTGTGTGGACTTCTGTTTGTTACTGTATCTATACGAGTGTCTGTGTGAGTGTGTCTGTTTTTGTTTATTCTGTATTTCTTTTTCTTTCTATTGTGTGTGTGTGTGTGTGTGTGTGTGTGTGTGGTTTACTTGTATGTGTGAAGGAATGTTGGTGTCTTCTTGTCTGTGTCAGTCTGTCTGTCTCTCTGTCTGTCTGCTTATCTGTTTTTTTTTTTTTTTTTGCGTCATTATGTTTGTTCTCTCTCTCTCTCTCTCTCTCTCTCTCTCTCTCTCTCTCTCTCTCTCTCTCTCTCTCTCTCTCTCTCTCTCTCTCTCTCTCTCTCAACAGTACCATATTGCAGACGTGCGCGATATATCTGCTGCTGGAGTCCCTAACATCATATTCATGTACCAGGTGTGTGTGTGTGTGTGTGTGTGTGTGTGTGTGTGTGTGTGTGAATGTGTGTGTCAGGGGCAGGTGAGGGGACAGTCGTCACTTGGGACATGAACCTCTAAGGGAAGGGTCTGCAAAAATTCCTCAGCTTTGAGATCGGGACAAAAAAGGAAGGAGAAAATGGTGTTATCTCTGAAAAAAAAAAATACAGATTGAGTCGTCAGTAAAGCCCGCCGCGTGCTCAGATAAATTGGAGCAGCTGCCCTTTAACGTAAACAAAGCGGCAAAATATTTCAGCTCACACAAATAAAATGATAAAAAAAAATACGTTTCATTACAAAATTGCCGGGAATAAAGGTGAAAAGTGTGTGCAATGTGCCAGAAAGACTACACCGCGTTTGACTGCGTTACGAGGACCATTCATGCTTCAGCCAAACAGCCAGACGAGGCGGGCAGTGTAAAGCTGAGTGAAGGGACATGATTAACACAACATAACACAACACAACACAACGTAACTCATCACAACACAACACAACACAACACAACACGACACTCCCATAGTACCACACCCCCACACTCACCACCTCACCGCCAGCACCTCCAGTCGGCCCTCTGCTCAAACTTTATACTTTTCTTGCCTCCTTTAACCATCCTCACTATTTTACTTGGGTTTCAACGGACTCCATTTCCTCCTCCCACGTTGTCTCTGTCTCTGTCTCTGTCTCGGTCTGCTTATATGTCTGTCTACCCTGCTTCTTGTCTGTCTGTCTGTCTGTCTTAGTGTCTTCCTGTATGCCTGCAGTGTTCATATATGTTCGTCTGTTTATATGTCTGCTCTCTCTCTCTCTCTCTCTCTCTCTCTCTCTCTCTCTCTCTCTCTCTCTCTCTCTCTCTCTCTCTCTCTCTCTCTCGCGGCGACAGTATGGCGGGGCGGCGTCGGCACACAGGCGGGAGCGGCACGAGGGCACTCTGGCCTGACGAGAGGGATACGATCAACGATACTCGGCCAAAAAAGTCTCACTAAGGACCACGAGGGCATAAGTGGCGCCTCGTCCCCGTGACTCTGCAAGCGAGAGCCTCCTTTGCCACTTCACACGAACCACGAGAGGGATGCCGAGTGAAAATAGACGATGTAGCGACTTTTTCTCTTTTTAAATACATGAGGAATGAATGGTTTATGTCGCGTACTGAGAGTTGCGGTGTCTGCGTTTTTTGCATGTTTTGTTTTTCTTTTTTATGTTTATTTTGCGTCCCTTGCGTTCCCTCCTCAGCTGTGTTACTGACGCGGCAAGTTGTGGCCTCAGTCTGCCCCACGGTGGGTTTAGAGACGAACTCAACCATAAGCGAAGAGAAAATCTCACAACTGAGCACCGCCAACCAAAATTCTGTTCCGGAATCACAGATCTACAAATTGAAGCATTACATTCTGCAGGCGCTGATCTGCAAGCATTTCTGAACTTGCGAGTTTGCAGGAGCAAGCGCAAGCCAGCTGTCTCGGTTTCAGTAGAGGGCATGAGTTGTATTTGGTTCTGGATACCAATAAAGGTTTTTACTAGCTCTAGGAGGAGGAAGTTTTCCATAATAAGGGATTTAATAATCATCTCGAGTCTTTAATCATATTTACATTTTTCTGAATAGCGAGATGATATAATGAAGTCTGGAAATTGCCTGTATTGAATAATCTTTATATTAGCATGTTTATATTGAATACTTTAATATCATATTTTTACCACAAAAGCAAAGGTAAGTTGGCAGACAATTTCACGTTCCGCAAACGCGAAACGGCAAATCTGCGAAAAAAAATTGCAGCAAAACTACACCACTAGCGAGATCACACTTCCGCAATTACGGAATTAGCGGTTTGCGGATGTGATTGCGGAATTGGTCAGCGCTGGAAAATATGGAAACACTTTTCCCCTCACGGTGCATCTATAATAACAGAGCGCGGCGTTCCGTTCAGTTACTGGGTGTGGGAAACTCTTCAAACAAAACAAGCACTATTTTATAAAATTTTCCTTATACTTAAGAGTAATTTTTTTTTTTCGTCCGCGTCCTGCTCTCCGTCACCATTTGTTTTTTGGCGAGCGTCAGTGTTCCGGGGAATTAGGCCATGCATTAGGTGATGTGTTGCGCGCCGCCCGCTCACCAACTTAATTCCGCTCCCTAACCGGGGATAAATTGTTCACGTCTGACCTCATTTTTTCACTCAGAAGGGACGTGTTTCGCTGGATAAATAGCTACTCTGTTAACTTTGTGACACATGGACGACTTATGGGATAATTGTAACGCATGTTTATTCCTTTTTGCCATGATTGACTTTCAGATAGATTTTTTTGCATCCTAGGAGACTTTTGAACGAGCAGTAATCGATGGAGAGTAGCTGTGTTTCCTTCATTCTGGTTCTGCGAGGCTCAACAAGCCCATGCGGCGCTATTTCCATGAGAACTATTCACTGAAGACTACTAGTTAATAGGTTTTCGCGCTTAACATTGTCATGTAGTTTCGTCTTTCCAGAACACTAAAACCTCTTTAAAGTCAAAATAACCAAGATCCGAGGCATGTCAGTCCCCGTCATTCTTACTCTCCGATCAACAAGAAAGCCATGGGCCACCAACCACAGTCTGCAAGGAACAGTCACCCTTACAAGCTTCTGAGTAAGAGCTATACTAACATCAATGTTCTTACAGTAACGGGTTGTTTGCCATGTGTCTTTCAGTACTCCTCGACCAAATAGGCGTCTCGTGCACTAATATTTCCCCTGCCGTTATGTGCTAGTGAGGTCCTTATGTTTGGCCTTTGCTGCGTCTTACCTTGGTTACATTTAACAAGCTGTAGTGAAAGCTATCGAGGTTTTCAAGAGCGTTTTCATGACTAGTGGGCGTTTAAGGATTCTGTGTCATCAATAGGAAAAAAAAAACATGATGAGAACCTTACAGATTGTACCTGTGGCCTCTAAATTCATTCCTCATGAGAGTCCTTGGAGTTTAACCCTTTGATAGCTACACAATAATTTCCTCACAATCATCTACTACAACATTTAGACACCTTCCTCATTGCAGCTTCCTAAATATGTAGTTCTGTAGCCTAGAAAAGATATTTACCTCCCGCCCCATTTTTTTCCGGTGTCCATGCAAACAGTTGTCGTTTTAGGGGTGTGAGTGATAATAAAACAGTCATAGCAGGTTAAGAGTACTGGCTTGACTCGACTTCTGGAACGCCCCTCGCAGCACCGCCACCACCCGAGGCCGCACTGAGCGTCTGGAAGGCCGTGCTCAGGTCAACGCGCGTAATAGAGACTAAGTGAAGGGAGTGTGTAAGAGGATTTCACTTTGGTTCCGTGGAACTGTGTGTGTGTGTGTGTGTGTGTGTGTGTTAGCCGGGAGAGTAGCAACGGCCGGCCTAATGGAGAGCGGCTTTAATTAAAATATAATATTGCGAAGTGTTCACACCCGAGAGATTTGTGGGAACCGATAACACCTGGAATACATTATCCCATTTCCTATTTGTACTCGATGTGAGAGTGAGGGGGGTAGCTCTGTGTGTGTGTGTGTGTGTGTGTGTGTGTGTGTGTGTGTGTGTGTGTGTGTGTGTGTGTGTTGGGGGGAGGGGGGAAGGAACAGGTAGTTGAGTGAGCGAGCGTTGGTATACATTTTATAGATAGGTGTGTGAACAGATTCCGTGTGTGTGTGTGTGTGTGTGTGTGTCTAGCTAGAGTACAGTTCGCTTCAGAGCATTTTCATGTTTCCGGCTTGGCATCCTTCCCAGGGGCGTTAGGCTGAGGAGTCCTGCCACGCTTTGCCTCTTACTGTGCACCTTCCCTCCTGCTTTGTGCCTCACCCCGCTCTGCCTTCACCTGACACGTAAAGGGAACGGTGTGCTACAAAGGAAACCAATTTCCCGAAGTCTTAGGAATAATGCAGTGCTTCCTTTGAAAAGTTTGAGTCAAAGGAGGAGAGGAAATATAGTAAGGAGGAGGGAAGGAAGTCGCGGTAATCTTTTTGCACCTAGAGAGTTTGACGGAAAGTTGTGTGCGTGTGTGAGTTTGTTGTCACAGAGAAAGAGAGAGAGAGAGAGAGAGAGAGAGAGAGAGAGAGAGAGAGAGAGAGAGAGAGAGAGAGAGAGAGAGAGAGAGAGAGAGAGAGAGAGAGAGAGAGATTTACCCTGTGTCTGTCTCACGAGGAAATCAGGAGGGAGAGAGAGTGGGGAAAAAAAAAGTGGGACCTCACATCATCATCATATTAACTTAACGATTACCACATCCGACCGGCAAATAAAAAAAAACGGAAATTATTTCTTTAAATTCTGACTGATATTGAAATGGAGCTTAGAGGAAAGTTTTTTGTGGGGAAGAAACTCAGTGTTGCCTCAGTCACTTACCCCTCGCCTTCACCCACACCAGTCACTGCCGCCCACACCACACACACCACACCCACCTCCACTTCCTCCTCCTCTCCCTCTCCCCCTTCGCAGGTAGAAAAGTTTATTACTGCGGGATAAATGACTCCTTCGAAGGGATAATACAGAAAAAGCACAGCCGTTCCTTAGGAGATTCTAGCTTAAGCCTGAAACACCTTGCCCGCCTTGCCTCCTGCGATGACCGTGTTAGTGTGTTGACTTGGGTGCCACGCGAGGTACGGTGTGGGTCTGTTGAGTTCTGATGGTGGTGGTAGTGGTGGTTGTGGTCAATACGTAAATATGAGAGAGAGAGAGAGAGAGAGAGAGAGAGAGAGAGAGAGAGAGAGAGAGAGAGAGAGAGAGAGAGAGAGAGAGAGAGAGAGAGAGAGAAGGATGGGTTATGGTTGTGGGTGGGTGGATGTGAGTGGATGGGTTAGTGAACATTATATTAGTGTGTGCGGATCCACATGCTGCCTTCATAAAGCCTGTAGTCCACACGTCTGAGTCTAGATACATTTTGAGAACCAAATTCGGGTACCAAGTGTCTCGAGCACCAAGCGCCTCAGGCCTATTTGCACTCGGGCCGATCTGTCTTGAGGATTATCTGACCTGACGCCTGCGTGACCTGAGTACCATCCACCCCAGTACCAAGTGACTGGCTCTCGACAAATGCTACATCGCAGACAGGCATAACCGCACCACCTCATCACCAATACCATCACCACCGCTACATTGCCATACTACATAGCAGACAGACATAACCACACCAACTTATCACCAGTACCATCACCACCACTACAGGCATAACTACACCAGCACATCATTACTGTCATCACCAGCACACCAACACCACAGACAGGCATATGCACACCACGACCACGTCACAATCACCACCACTACATCAACAACACATACAGACATACACCACCACAATATCATTTCCACCACCACCACCTCCACTACCACCACCACCACCACCACCATTGTAACCGCACGGGTCCCATTTTAGCCAGAGGGAAGCAACACACGCCATCACTTCAGATCACCCTTTCCTCCTCCTCCCTTCCCTCGTCGCCTCGCCTCGCCGTGCTGCTGGAGGCGTGTAGTGGGGATCTGTGTGTCAGCCTCGCCTCTTCCCTGTATAGGCGCAGCTCGGCCCTCGCGGCTATGGCGAGATGGAGAAGGGGACACATGCTCTTAACTCTAACCCTCAGGAGCCTCGCAGCGCCCACATCTTTATAGATATTGCAATGTCTTGTGACTGAAGTGAATTGAGTTTTAGCAGCGGCTTGTATGTTTTTTTTTTTCCTCTCTCTCTCTCTCTCTCTCTCTCTCTCTCTCTCTCTCTCTCTCTCTCTCTCTCTCTCTCTCTCTCTCTCTCTCTCTCTCTCGTTTTTTCTTCTTTCTATATTGATATGTCCATCCTTGTATCTATTAATATTGTAATAACTGTAGTATCATTAAGTTTGTGTGTTTCCTGAGTTTAACTTCTACTTTTACCTATTCTTACTATAAAAGGCGTAATGACTAACACTTGTCTTCTCTTATTACAGGTAAGAAAGAGGAGACTGTGGGAGACAGTGAGAGTTAAGAATCCACGGAACTGGGAAGGTGAGAAGTGAAAGAAAATTATTAGAAATCTTTGAAGATGATATGGTGGTGTGTATGTGACATGAGAGTGCATTGAAGTGACGTAAAGGTGTGTGTGTGTGTGTGTGTGTGTGTGTGTGTGTGTGTGTGTGTGTGTGTGTGTGTGTGTGTGTGTGTGTGTATGTGTGTGTGTGTGTGTGACTAGGCGAGCAGAAGTGAAGAACAGCACAATGTAAAAAATGACACGATATTGCGTGAGGGTGTACAGAGGGTGACATTAGGGTGTGTGAAGGCGACATGAAGCTGCGTGAAGGGAAGGAGAATGTGTATGGTAACGAGACAGTGAGTGAGGGGGAAGAGGCGACAGATACAGGGAGAGAGACAGTAAGGGATGAGGGAAGCAGCTGAAATGGGGAGGCAGGAGAGACCGGAGGGAGAGTAAAGGACATGATATGAAAAGTGAGAGGGGAGGATGAAGCGGGAGAGGAAGGTAGGGGTTAGGGTGTCTGGGGCTGCACTACCCGACCCTCCCACGCTTATACCTGCCATTGGTGTCTTAATTAAAAGCTGCACGTAGTTGTTACGCAGGTAAATTACGGGAAATTGCCAGAAATAATTCATGACACAGTGAGGAAGGTTTTTGTCGCGTTCTGTAAGAAGACAATCTGGCGTCATGTTCCGCTGATGGAGGGAAGTGAAGCTTGATAATTTGTTCCTGTGTGTGTGTGTGTGTGTGTGTGTGTGTGTGTGTGTGTGTGTGTGTGTGTGTGTGTGTGTAGGGCGGCGTACAGGGACAGTCATTAGTACCATTTAATCCCAGGGTCTGATTCCTCGCTTTACCTCCGCCGTCCTCCTGATTGCACTAGTTAGCGTGGCAGCTTCCCCGTTGCATCGCGATCATCCACGAACAGCCGGCCGGGTTCTGGCATTCCGGAGTCACAGGGACGCTTTATGAACCTTTGTGTCAGTAGTGCTATGGTAGCTTTAAGTTGTACCGTCTGAGTGTGTCTCCTCTGTCCTTCCTTCTGTCCTGGCAGGCTGTTTTCAAGGGCTGCATTCCTAAATGTGTCGGCGCCTTTAGAACTTTAAGGGACTCCAGTAAAAGTCTTAGAGGTTTTGATGGCGTTTTCATGATAGAATAGTTTAACAAGATTATGTACCGTCAGTGGGAAAAACGTCCATGAGAACCAGATTGATCATCATGAAAGTAGTGTTACATCACAAAGTGGTTTAAAATAGTACTAGTAGAGGATTTTGTCTTTTGCCTCTCGTCTTTCTCCGTTTTTGTTTTCTTTGTCCGTCGTTATTGTTGTTTACTCTACTGAAACTGCTCCTGTGTGTTTCTGCCGCCGTCCTTCCCTGTCTCCTTCCCTCTCTTCTTCCTTCCTTCCTTGCGCTGCCTCCATGTCTCTCTTTCCCTGTCTTCCCTCACCCGCTATCCGTCTATCCTATCACTGCTAACCCTCATGTTTCCTTTTATCTCCACACACCACTTCTTCCCCTCGCCTTTCCTCCTCGCACCTCACATCACTCACGTCAATGTCCCCTTTTCTCCTTCCCTCCCTTCACTCTCCTCTACACTACGCCCTGCTTCCTTCCTTCCTCCTTTCCTTCCTTTCCTCCCCTCGCCTCACCACTTAATTAACTACCTGTGCGGCATACATCAGGTGGGGAGTAAGTCGTCCCAGGCACTGCACCACTAAGGTCGTCGAAGCAGACATAAAAATAAGCCCTGTACTTAAGCGTCAGTGTGGACAGTTTGTTAATGGCGGGGAAAGAGAAACTCCGGGAGAAGGAAATGGAACAGCGAGGATTGCGGAAGGTTTGGAATCCTTAAAGCTGGCGGGGACGTGTCTGGGGGAGGCCTAGGTGTGATGGGACGTGTTGGGGCTGACTGGGAGGAGACCTGAGTGTGCTGGGACGTGGCGGGGCTGACTGGGGAAGGTCTGGGTGTGATGGAGCGTGCTGGGGCTAACTGGGTGCACTGCAACATATTGGGAATGACTAGGGGAGGCCTGGGTGTGCTAGGCGTGGTCAAGGGTGATGGGGCAACTGGAGTGGTCATAGGAGATAGAAACCCGAGTGGTGAGACTTGGTATGTGCATTTACTCCAGGGTAGGAGGGCTGGGTGGGCGGGGCGGCCTCGTGCTGGCGTGTCCTGGCTGGCTGAGATAGGATTTGGCAAGCTTGAGTCAGGGTGTTTTGGGCTGAGGGAGGATGTGGCGGCGCGTGGCCTCGGCCGGGAATAGATAGGCTTTGGAAGGCCTGAGCGTGTTTGACTTAGTGATTAGGTGAGGGACTGATCGGAAGGCGCAGTGCGAGAGCTTTTGCAGGCTGTGTAAAGGGCGATGGTTGGGTCACGAGTGAAAGGAGGGAATTTCGTTCATATTGGCTGCGAAATTCACGTAGACTTACAAAGGATGACAGTGTGGCGTCACCTCTCCCGCCAAATTAGATTCTGCTTTAGCCTCTTGTGTTGCGCCAGCCAGCCAGCCAGGGGTGGGGTAGGAGGGGAAGACTGGAAGCACAGATGAGGTGGGAGGAAGAGGTTTTGTGGGCGTGAAGAAAGGAGAATAGGAAGTGAGGGATGGTAGAGCACAGAAGCGTGGATCAACACACACACACATCACCACGTCTAGGTCACATAGAGTTAGTTGCTGTCGTGAAGGTCACCACTTATTCTAGGCCACCACACACACGTCACCAGGCACAGCTCACTAATCCAGGAGTGTGCAGATGAGGCGACACCAGTCAGGTCACACCTAGTAGGTCATTAGGTAATACCCGCTTAAGTCAGTCATCAAGTCACCCGTGTAAGCCAGAAGGTCATATGTTTAGGTAAATAGGTCAGTCGTGTAAGTTAGTGGGTCATGTGTGTAGGTCTGTAGGTCACCCGGGTAGGTCACTAGGTCACAGTTAAATAGGTCAATAGGTCACCCAGTTTATAGCACCCCCCATCTTTCGCCACGCTCTGCTTCGCTCTGCTCTCATCCCCGTCACACAGCTTCATCCTCTGCTACACCGCATCCCCGCCCCCATCACCCCTCCCTGCGACACCAAACCCCTTATCACCCCTCCCTGCTACGCCTCACCTTACCACTCCCTTCACTACCGCACCCCATCCTACTACACCCCGTCCTGCTACACCACACCCCAATCTGCACCGCCACATTCCGCCCCACCACATCTAATCCTGCTACACCCCGACTTGCCACACTCAATACCCCACCACAGTAACCCACCCCAGTCCTTCCTAGTGACCAAGTTTCCCGCCCTGTGCCAGAAGTTGTAAATCTTGAAAACAACATTATCAGGGAAAGGAAGGTTGTCAGGCAGTTTTGGTAATGCGAGGCAGGCACGGGAAGCAGACAGTGGAAGGCAGGCATGGAGACAGGCAGGGGGAGGATGGCAGGGGAGGCAAGCAGAGGAGAAAGACAGGAAGTGACAGGCAAGGGGGGAGGCAGGGAAGGAAGGCAGGCAGGGAGAGGTAGGGAGGGAAAGGCAGTGATAAGAGAGAGAGAGAGAGAGAGAGAGAGAGAGAGAGAGAGAGAGAGAGAGAGAGAGAGAGAGAGAGAGAGAGAGAGAGAGAGAGAGAGAGAGAGTTTGAAAATAAGGAAAAATGATAGTGAGAAGCTTGGTGTACTCGTACAGATGAGAATCTCTCTCTCTCTCTCTCTCTCTCTCTCTCTCTCTCTCTCTCTCTCTCTCTCTCTTTGATGGCCTAGTTTTCATTTCTCCTACACGACAAGAGTTCTGAAGCTTCAAAATTTTCCAGGTTCTTTAATGTCATAACTACCAATCACACACTTACTAATTACACATGTCAACCTCTCGCTCCTCCAACATTTTACTCTCATTCAGGAAGAGATCAGGTGAAACTAACACTCCCCCCCCAAATATTTAAGAGTCCCTGTTGGCCTCCACTGATTGCGTCATCATGTAAGGGGAGTATGAGTCTAAATCTGGCGAGTTTTCTTAAGATTTGCTGAGTTAGAGAGGGGGTTCAGGCCAACCCCACGCGCTGAGGAGACGTGAAGGAGAGAGAAGCACGAGGCGAAACAGAGCGGGGAATGGGAAGATAAAGAAATGGAGAGGAAGATAAAGGAGACAAGGAGATGTAGGGAGACAGGAAGAGAAATTGGAAGAAAGGGTTGATAGAGGGAGACAAATGGAGGCAGAAATATAAGAGGAGGGAAGAGGAAACACAAGAGGGAGAAGGGAGTGGAGAGAAAGACAGGAAAGATACTCGTATGTAGAGGTGGAAGGAAGGGTGGAGGGAGAGAGAGGCGTGGTAGGGAAGAAAAATCTGATGAAACAAGCGAGACAAGGAGAGGGTTGAGAGAGAGAGAGAGAGAGAGAGAGAGAGAGAGAGAGAGAGAGAGAGAGAGAGAGAGAGAGAGAGAATGTGTGTGTGTGTGTGTGTGTGTGTGTGTGTGTAGCAGGAAGACAGACATAGTGTATCTCAGGATTTAATTCAAAACTCTATCACAATATCCTTAGGTCACGCTCAGCCACACACACACACACACACACACACACACACACAGCCAAGCCCCCTGTACCAGCATTTCATTAGTTTCACCTCAGATGGATAGCCAGCGTTGCAACAAATTCCCCTCTCATTTGAATTATTTAGTTATTATCCAGACCGCTGCTACACTTTTTAATAAACTGGTACATATATTTACTTTCTCTCCGTCTGTCTCTCTCTCTCTCTCTCTCTCTCTCTCTCTCTCTCTCTCTCTCTCTCTCTCTCTCTCTCTCTCTCTCTCTCTCTCTCTCCCACACTCAGAATCACACTAAGTCACACACTCTCGCTCTCATAAAGCTTGAATTACAACCTCATAAAACCAGTAATGCATCCCAGTGCTCATCAAGCTTGCTAATGCTGCTCATGTTCTGTTCCCGCCGCCTGCATAGATGCCAGGGGAGCACCTTCCGTCGCGGCCTCTTCTGTAGTGGTATTACTGCTGTTGTCGCTTAGCATCTGTTTTGTAGCGGTGTGTCCCTGTGTTTGCTTAGGTCGTGTGAGGGCGTTGGGCGTTGTCAGGAAGCATTTTGGCTACAGGAGTGGAGGGGAAGGCAGGGAGGGAGGGAATGGAGGTGGCTGAAATAGGTATTGATGAGAGGAGATCGGTAGGTAGGGAGGGAGGGAGGGAGGTGAATAGTAATAGTGAAGGAGAAAGGGAGAGAAGGGAAGTATGGAGATGTATGGAGAGAGAGAGAGAGAGAGAGAGAGAGAGAGAGAGAGAGAGAGAGAGAGAGAGAGAGAGAGAGAGAGAGAGAGAGAGAGGGGGGGGGGAGAGGGAGAGAGGGTTTTGATCAGATAGGGAGTGAAAAACGTAAAGATAGAAAGATACATGAATTAAGAAAGAGAAGGAGACGGAGATATAAAAATGCATGCGGGGGTAGGGAGAGAGAAAGGGACGGAGGAAGGGAAACAAGACAGAGATGAATATGAATGTATGAAGAGATAGAGGAGGAAAATATAAGCAATGGATGGAGAGACGCAAGTGTATCCCAGGCCAGTGCGCGCGCGGGCAGGCACATAACTCTTAGCAGCTCTCCCTCCTGCTCCGCCCCGAGTGTTGCAGGAGAAAAGCTTCTTCCTGGCCTCAGATTTTCTTAAAGTCTCGCAGCTCCGGAGCATTTCTGTAAATAATTACGTAATTATAAGTTTGCGTCGTACAGTAATTTCACTTTCTAGTATTCGCTATAAAACGGACTTAGCGCCGCTTTACGCTCCCTGCTAATTAAGTTTTTGTTTATGCTCAGGTAAGTTGTGCCTCGGAGCCTCTCGCCTGTCTGGCCTGGAGGGATGGGGGGTGCAGGTGTGCGGGGTGGGAGGTTTGCGGGGGTTTTACTTGTACTGTGTCTAGGGAAGGCACAAACACACACACACACACACACACACACACACACACACACATCTCCCTTGAGTGCAGCGAAGAAGAAGAACGACAGTAATTTTCATTTTCCTGCCGCAGAAGAGAAGAGAAGAGGAGAGAGAGAGAGAGAGAGAGAGAGAGAGAGAGAGAGAGAGAGAGAGAGAGAGAGAGAGAGAGAAAGAGAGAGAGAGAGAATTATTTTCCTTTGTGTCCCGCCCTGAGGGTAAATGATTGCACCGCGGTGTTTCACTTTGTTTTTCGTATTTCATTTTAGTTGTGTCTTCATTTGCGTCCCTGAGCATTCTTGCCTGCACTGCCGCTGTTATTGCCCAAAGTTTTCCACCGCACAAACTGCCTCCCTTGCAGACCTTTCAGGACAAAGCCGCGGAGAGCTGCGAGGTAATGGCGAACCTTCAGCGTCTTGCCTTCGGCGTCTCAGGTGTTCCGCGTTAAGGCAGCACCGTGATGGGGGTTCGAACCCTGCCAGTACTTCGTGTACCTCAGATCGATAGCGGCTTGCCACTCCGCCATCCGCTACAGGTTTATGCACAGATTCTTTCAGGAGAAGAGACCCTGGAATCCCCGTCTCGCGTTCCTCTGTCCTCCTTCACTGGTCTGGAAACTCTCAAGAGGAAAGTTTGTGGACCTCGCCAGCGCTAATGGCTTGCTTGGAGACTGTTGATATTTCTTGCCGCCCTCGGCTGTGGGTGGTGTGCGCGCAGGGACCACTTGTCCTTCCTTTGCGTGGCTCGTGAAGTGACGAGCACGTAAATCGATGAAAGAAATCATCGGAAATGATTGGCAAATGAAACACAAGAATACGGACAAGAGGTTGCTAATTAAAATCATTATGTGCATTCAGGAAATTAATTATTCTCTAATTAAGGAGAAACAATGGCTTGTGTTTGCTGCAGGTAAAAACTTATCTTGAATGTTGGCAATGACCGACCGCCCCTTTGCTGACTGTTGCTGCTGTAGCATGGTGGTAGTGGTGGTGGTGGTGGTGGTGGTGGTGGTGGTTGTACTCTCCCTGATGGCTGATGACAAGGGAGGTGATGGTGGTGAAAGTGGTGGTGGTGATATTTGTACACTACCTGCTCGCTACTGACAGGAAGGTGGTGGTGGTGGTGGTGTTGGTGGGGGTGATGCATCCCTTGCTAGCTGGTGGTGACACACTCCCTGCCGGGGGGGGGGGGAGGTGACAGAGGAGGAGAGGCACGGTGCAGCATGGCGGCCATCGTTCATCAATATCCCGTATCATTTACACTTCTTCTTTTATGCAAATAGACAAATCCCCTGTTGATTGATTATTTAAATATTAACACATTTTACTATGGGTCCCACCCTTCATGCCGCTGTGTGGGGGCGTGGGAGGGGAGGGGCGGCGAACACCTTCCTGGCTCCCTGCACGTCCCACGCCCAAGTAGTAGAGAGAGAGAGAGAGAGAGAGAGAGAGAGAGAGAGAGAGAGAGAGAGAGAGAGAGAGAGAGAGAGAGGGAGAGAGTCCTTATAGTCCTTTCAGTTACTCTTATTCTGTTTTACTGCCTCCTGCATCCCATGCCCCACTCGTATGTCCTGCCCCATCCCCTCCTGCCACACTTCTCTTCTCGAGCATCTCAGCCTGCTAACCTACCAAGAGCCTGTCCTGGTTTCCTTTGTATTTTTATAGTTAACATTTTTTTCATATGCTTTTTATTTATTGTTCTTTTTTTTGTGTGTGTGTGTTTTTATTAGTGTCACATCTTGTTTTCTAATGAAGATGCCATGCAAAAATTACTCACTCCATGATCAGTTCGCCGAACTTGACCTAATTTTAAGTTTGCCTAACTTAAATTTATCCCGGGAAGGGACTTACGATATGCAATGATTTCTATATAAGTAAACTGACGAAGGCTAGTAAAAACGTTAAATATCCCACAATGAAGGTATACGTAATATGCTTGAGTGAATAATACTTTATGCGTGTACTGAAGAGGATGCTGCTCCGTGTTTATGAATGTGAAAGCCTGAAGACAAGACGATATTAGGAAGTTTCCCGACACTTACAATACAAGTGAGTACAGCAGGTGAAGGAATGCGGGGAGTCGAAGAAATATTGATTAAGAGCTGGATCCAAGATGCAAGAGATAAGCTTCAATAGAATTCAGGATTGCATTCCTAAGCCTTGCAGCGCCTTATCTCAATTTACCCTAATGAAAACCTTATCTAGATTACACTTAACAGACTCCAGTGGAAGATATTGGGCATCTCCAGGGATGTCTGCATCATTATAGTGATAGTTTAAGGGTTCCAAAATCATCAAATGAGAGAGAGAAAAAAAAAAAATGAAAAACGCGTCTAAGCATCGCAGTGGCCTTTCAAAATTGCCCTGATGAAACTTTAACACGTCTAAGAATACTACCCCAAGAAAATCAGTTTAGAAGTATCTCCTGTGTGAATAAAATAAGGATGCCTTGATGATGGAAACAATTATGGAAATTTAAAGTATGCTAATGAGGGGAGAATAATTTACCCTTGAATGGAGTCACACAGGCGCCAAATAAAGACACGTATTTAAAGTCAAGATTTGGGTAAATAGAACACGACACACTTTCTTTTTTTCTTTCCAGGAATACGAGAATGTGCCTGGATTTTTACTGAAACTTTTTTTTCGTTTTTTTTTTTTTTTTCGAGTTTTTTGTTGGCAGTAGTGCGCAGGAAAGCAGGGACATCGGGGCTGGTTACTCCTTCAGGCCCTCATCTAAAATTCTAAACCCTCCCCACAGTCAATAGCAGCCTTAGATTACACTTTATTTACGATCTTTTTCCGCTGTTAGTTTTTTTATTTTTTTATTGCTATCGTCACACTCATGAACACTCTTAAGCAATTCTTTAGAAATTTCTGGATTTTTCCTTAGATCATCACGACACACACACACACACACACACACACACACACACACACACACACACACACACACACACACACACACACACACACACACACACACACACTCAACTTGCCATGTCTAGTGTGTGAGTGGTCTAAAATTTATGTTAACTTTTCTACTTTGAATATGATTTTTTTTAATCAGACTTTTCATCTTTATTCCTCCCTTGAAATAAAAAAAAGGAGAAACAATGACCATACATCTGTTTATGTTGACGATAGAGTAGTAAATAGTAGTTCAGTAGTTCATTATACCAACTAGCTTCACTCCTATACTACAATACTCTTTCAAATCCCTTTCACTTCCTCGTGCACTTGGCGAAGGTAGAAATGGAAAGGCGATGAAATGTAACCAGGAGGTCAAAACAATACGCTGAGGAATGCGAGACCAACAAACATAGGCAAAAAGATTCAAGAGAGGTAGTGATTCGCAGCGAGGCGGAAGACAGGAAGGACGTTGATATGTAGCCGGGAAATTAAAGATCATAAGATACTCGCTTACTTGAACGTAGGTTTAAATTCTCCCAAATGTAAGTAGAGATTCAAAAGGCGCTTGGCATTCTTCTGAGGCCGTAATTCTGAAACTCTTCTCTTTCTCATCACGAATATTTTCAAATGCCACAGAAATTATTAGGCGGGTTCTCTCGAGTGTTTCTCCTGTTAATCATGTAGAAACCCTGTTAATCTTTCACTAGAACTGCATAAACGCTTTTAATAATAGGTGTAACTTCAACTAGAGCCTTCTGAAAGTAGTCGAGTTGCGGTGTAGAAGTGTTTCAGAATATGTCCCTTACTACGACTTATGAATACCTTGCACTGTGCTTCTAGTTGGGAGTATTGCAATTAATCAGTTAAAAAGACCCGAGGAAACACACGAGGGACATTGGATGGGAAAAGCACAGTATAGTAAAGGAGAAAAGGAAGCGTGATAGGGTCAGTTCGAAGGAAGGAAGGAAGGAAGGAAGGAGAGAGAGAGAGGAGAGGAGAGGAAAGGCTGCCTCCAGATATTGGCATACTAAACTATAATATAATTTTCCAATGGCTATACAATTTTCGTTAATGTCGATTTCTTTTGCCAGGGGAAATTTATCGGAATTGAAATGTAGGGCAGAAGAGGAGAAAGTCGCGCGCTGAACACATGGTGGAGGAAGGAAGACCGGCGAATGTGAGGCGCGGAGGTTGAATTTAAGCTGGAGGGAGATTGGCTGAAGGGAAATGATACCATGAACTCACGTGGAAGGGAAAGGAAACATAATTTTCATTTGTGGTGAAAGCTTGGCCTAAGATAAAAGGAAGTTACAATATAGTTGAGGCACATGAAGCTAAGTAATAGTGGCTATGAGTGTGCGTACTGCAGTAAAAATTGGGCACTCCATAGTCACTTTACATTAAGGGATAAAGAGCAAGCAATTAGAATTTTTTTTTTGTGCCTTTATGTAGAAATATACGGAATGTACACGGTGTAGCCTAGACGAGGCGCCCACACGTACGCATCCACTCACGCACACCCACAAACATTTCCTAAGAATTATTTTAAATCACATCATGTCTGCAGCCAGTGAAGAGAGAGAGGTTTATATGTAGCGGCAGTGTGCGGCAGCCGTGGGAGTGTTGGCACCGAACTGGTGTAGGACACAATGTTTTTCAGGGAGTCACGCATGTAATAACCAGGTGTGCTTCATGCAGGGACCGCCACGTGTAGGACTCATGGCTTCTTGCAGTTTCCTTTATTTGCTTACGTTCATAATACCTTGACGGACACCTCCCGTGGTCAAATCTATACTATACTCTTAAAATGTCAGCAGCCTCTCAGCTTTCCGACCACGATACGAGTTGGTCAGCTGTCCCACTCCGACCTCTCCCAGTAGCAATTAAACTTGTTTCTCACGCGCCACACCGGGACGCACTCGTGTCGTTGATCTGTACCAGCGCCTCAGGCAGACCCTCGCGATGTGATGCCGTGTCCTTTCCACATCATACAAACATAAGCTCAGCGCATCGTTCAAGACTTGGAGTTAACTTCATGTACATTAATATATTCATATGAGGGCAAAAAAAATCCATTATCTGTATGTTAATGGAGGGAGGTAAGGAGCACAAAATGTAAGAAATCAGCATTTGCAATATTCAAATAACATTTTGTGTCCTGCTGGTATCCAAGGAAGTACAGAGATGCACAGCAAGGTGCAGCCAGACCACCAGCAGTGCCCTGGCAGGCTCTTGATGCGAGGAGAGACAAGTCATGCCACCATCAGCGTGTGGCAGGTGGAGTTCCATACAGGGCGGCACCTTCACGCTGCCGTCACGATGCTGCGTGGTGCTGCTGCTGCAAGTGACGTCATCTTGAGGGAAATAAATATCCAGAAGAAATTGAAACAAAGGTCTTTCTTATAACTATAATGATTAAAAAAAAAATAAAAGCACCTTCCGGAAGGAAAGCGGTAAGACGGAGTTTTCATGGTAATGTTAATCCTGTGAGAACAGAAGCTTTAAAAGGATCATTACCTGAGCCCAGCAAAGGCACCAGTGAAGGCACTGCCATTCTACACCACTAATTGCACAATACTCGTGCATGTAACAGTGAGTTAAAAACAAAGGCTGAACAAAACTCTGTTCATAACCTTATCGTGTGTGAGTGTGTGCTGGCATCTGGGATGCTGTCGGCCCAGTGAACATTAGTCTCCATATTGGCATTAGTGTGCACTCCAGCCTCGTTGACTCAACCTTGTTTATGACTCACGGCGCTGCGCACCCTGCAAGGAATAGAAGGGGCGGCGCCGTGAATTCTACTGCTCCTAGCCAGCTTCATGTGTGTACACCGCGAAGAAGATGAAGACACTCCAGCTTCCTTGGTGCAGCGGTAGGACGGCGGGGCGACGGGTCTGTTGTGTATTAGAAATTTTTGAAGCACAAACAAGAAGACAGTTATATATATAATATATATATATATATATATATATATATATATATATATATATATATATATATATATATATATATATATATATATATATATATATATATATATATATATATATATATATATATATATATATATATATATATATATATATATATATATATATATATATATATATATATATATATATATATATATATATATATATATATATATATATATATATATATATATATATATATATATATATATATATATATATATATATATATATATATATATATATATATATATATATATATATATATATATATATATATAATGGTTATATATAATGGTTGTATATGTGTTGTATTTTCTTTTCTTTTTCGTTTTTTTTTCTATACTGTCTTGTCTTATTTTATCTTTTCATTATTATATTAAAGAATGTCACTTGATATCTTTGGTGTGCGGCGCCAAAGAACGCTGAAGTATTTACCTCATCCGTGACCTCTTGTAATTTTGTCACCCGTTGTCTCCCTGCCTTCACGCACGAGCCTCTGCCGTCTGTTTAGCATTGCACTGTAATGAGAAAACTTTAACTTTGACTCTCAAGACAAAGGAAAATTTTTGTTTATTTTTTATTCTGTTTATTTATATATTTTTTTTTAAGACCACAAAGAACAGACAGTGGCGCTCCTTACGGGTTTGTTCTTTCTTAAGGTACACTAAGTAATGAGAAAAAATAGATGGAACACACACACACACACACACACACACACACACACACACACACACACACACACACACACACACACACACATTCGTGTCCCTAGCCTCTAAGTCTCCTCCTGAGCCACAATACCACGCCAGCTGCAACCAGGGTAGAACAAGAAATAACGGGTTCAAGCTTGAAAAATTTAGGTTTAGGAAGGAGATAGGAAAAAATTGGTTCTCGAATAGAGTGGTAGATGAGTGGAACGGACTCAGTAATCATGTAGTTAGTGCTAGGACACTAGAGAGCTTTAAGAGAAGATTAGACAAGTTTATGGATGGGGATGATAGGTGGAAATAGGTAGGAGTGTTTCATACAGGGACTGCCACGTGTAAGCCTGGTCGCTTCTTGCAGCTTCCCTTATTTCTTATGTTCTTATGTTCTTATGTACTTCCCTCGGTAATCCTTTGAATCTCTCTCAGGGGACTTGGCGCCACTCTACTCCCGCACCATAACTCACCGCCACAAAACTAGTAATTTCCTTCCATGCGGTCGTCCGTCGTGCAGTCCTGGTCAGAAGCACGTAGACTATCCTGCCGTTCTCACTTCCACTGTGCTTAATTTTCCTTCACCGGTGCAAGCAAGTCCTCTCATCTGTTGATAAATGAGTGACAGGTTCTCAGCACATCAGAGGATTTGATTCCTTTACTGCTCTGGTCTTTATTAACATTGACAGCGCTGTGCAGAAATAGTTAGCATGGACGCAGAAAAAAGAGAGAATAAGAGTTTAATTCTGTGTTTCCCAAGCTACAAAAGTATTAAAGAGATTGACGCAAAAAAAGAAAAGTGACTGAGAAGCTGTACACGACTATGAGAACAAAATTTTTACTCTTACAGTGGAAGGACTAATGACGAGAACGGTCAGGCAGCGAGCATGAGTGTGGTCTGTTACTCAACTGCAGATGAAAGTTTCACAAGTGTGCCAGCAGACAGGATTGTGCACCTCTGTTATGATCCATTTCCTCGACTTCCCTGCCTATTCCACCCGTGCAAATCAGGGCACTAATATTATAATAAACATTTGCTTTCTGCTCCTCAAACCAGGGAGGGAATATATTGCTACCTTTGAAAGAAATGACAGGCGACAGGTTTTGTGTCCTGTAAACCTCCCCTACCAGTGAAGCTCTCAGGAAATTCATAGTATTGTATGACAAATAAGTACTACATTTTCTCCAACTAGGAAAGGAACAAAACTCTTCTCATATAACAAGTAACAACAGAGGACGTATTTTGTGTCATCTGTAGCTCGCTTGCAGATGAAACTCTTGTGAAATTTATAGCATAGTGAACACGCCCTTCCTTTTCTCCAGCCAGGGAAGGAACAGATTTCCACCCCTACACTACCTTTACAAGAGGTGACAACAGAGGACATGCTTGGTGTCGTGTGTATTCAACGATTTCCAATTCCTCTCCTTTTAGGGTGGAAAATATACACATACTCGTAGGTAGAGTAATACATGGCAGGAGTTCTTAGTGGAGAACCATTCACTTGCATGCATCCTCTCTTTGTTAAT
>NC_087173.1:20720222-20730222 GCF_035594125.1 Scylla paramamosain
CTATGACTGCTCAGGCTTGATGAAATAGCCTGGCGGTGTAAGTTGAGACCATTAATTCTCAAAAGCAGTGACAGCTAAAGGATTGACTCGGAATAGTTCAAACCGTTTGGCTCTTATGGTTTTTATGTTTCCTCTGTAAAATCATCTAGACCGAATAAAGTAATAAATGACATACTGTAATTTCCTAACTGTAAAAAAAAAAATTATTAGTAGCTATCTATCAAAAGGTAACTTAGAAACACCAGTGACGAACGTGATAGAAATTGTTAATAATCTTTTTTACACTATTCTTCACTCCTCCACTTTGTCACCATTTTTGAGTGGCATTAGTGGGATTTCCGTGTTTACTGTGCAATCGGAGACACGTCTTCATCTGTGTGTGCAAGGGATGGGAGGAGAGACAGGTGTGCGGAGGCGGTGAGATGAGGCAGGTGTGAGGAGGCGACGGGATGAATGTAGAAGGAAGGGAAGGAGGGAATGGGAGACGTAGGATAGAGGAGGGCATTACTGAGGCAGGGATGAAAGAGAGGGGGACATTGGGGTATTGGAAGCAAACAAACATGGTAAAGACAGGGTGTTTGATGTAAGAGGTTAGAGATAAGTAGTGTAGAGGCTGGTGGAGATAATGGTGGTGAAGAATAAAGCAGAGAGGCAAGGAGGAGGTAGAAAACAGGGTAAGCAAGGTGTAGGCAGAGAATACCAAAGAGAATCTGTGAGAAAATAATGGAAAAAGCTATTTGAAGGAAAGGAAGGACAGGAACAAGTGGTGGTGGTGGTGGTGGTGGAGGTGGAAGGAGAGAAAAAGCAAAGTAAAGGAAAGGTATAAGGAAATAGAGAAAAGGATAAGTAGGATGTAGAGAAGCTGTAAGGAAGCAGTGAGTACGTCAGGCAGTGTGGAAAGCAGAGAGGGTGGAGCAGAGACGAGGAGTGGAAGTGCGGTGGAACGGTAGTGTAGAAAGCAGACAGTGCGGAGTGGTAAGACAAGGCAGCTGGCGGTCAAAGATAGCGAAGATAGTAGGGAGCACTCTTATCTTAACGGAGGAGAGGAGGAGGGAAAACAAGAATTAGTAGACCAGAAGGGGTAAAGATAAAGGGGAAAAGTATATAAGTTCATGAGAGTACTGGGAAGAAACACCCAAAACAAGGATGAGAGCTAAGAGCCGCCACACTTCACCTCCCCCTCAGCCTGCCTTGCTTTTTTTTTTTTTTTTTACCTGCCTCTGCTTGCACTTTCCCGCTACATGGCACCCTCCACCCCCTCCTATTCCAAGTTCCAACACTTTTCTAACCTCTGCTCCTTCCTTTCCTTTCCTTTCCCTCCTGCACACCATTACGGGGAGAAGAAACTTTATTCATATCCATTACGTAAGTCGTTAAACATTTTCAGACCTTCCATCACGATCATTTCCGTCACCAGCCACCTTCTGCATACTTAAGTCGGTGATGGGACTGTGCTTCCTGCCTCTGCTCGCTGCCTCGACCCGCTGTGGAGGTGCTGGAAGGGTGTGTGTTGCGTGAGAGGGAGCGTTGGGTTAGGTATGGCACTTGCCGGTTGCAGATCAAGGCTTATCTATACGATGTCTTCTATACTGGGCGATGTGAGCACTGTTTGCCCTCTGTATCGTCTGCCCGTTGCTGTCACCGCTTGCTCAATGACAAAGTCACACTGCCAGGGGAGCATGAGGAGAAACGATAAGAGATAAGGATAAGAGATAAAACGAGAGTGAGAGAGGACAAACACACACACACACACACACACACACACACACACACACACACACACACACACACACACACACACACACACAGATGGACGAGCAGTTGCAGTCCTCCGTGAGCAAAAGGTTTGGGTGTGTTGTGTGCAAAAAGCCTCAGCCATATCAATAGTTAGTGGCCACGAGAGTCCAGCCCGTAATTTTCAAGACCGTGGTGAAAAGAGAGAGAGAGAGAGAGAGAGAGAGAGAGAGAGAGAGAGAGAGAGAGAGAGAGAGAGAGAGAGAGAGAGAGAGAGAGAGAGAGAGAGAGAGAGAGAGAGAGAGAGAGAGAGAGAGAGAGAGAGAGAGAGAGAGAGAGAGAGAGAACCCTCAATCTACAGTTTGTTCAAAAGTATGAAGAAAAGACGAGATAATGGTGAGCTGCTCCCGCCCACTGCAGGAGGGGGAAGGCTGCTGGCGGCGCTGATGTGGGCGGCGTGGCGGGCGTGGGCGCAGTGCGAGGCTTAGCAGGAAATATTTGCGAGGATGGCAATTTCATGAGACTTAAAAGAGAATATTCATTGCTTCCTCCTTGGAAACGCAAACGTGCTTACTCATCACGGAGAAAACGAAAGCAGGATTATAACTTTTTCAGGGGGAGAGGTTTATCATGCGTTATTTTGCTGGGTCTGAGTTAGGGAATGTTGAAATGTACGAGGAGACAAATCACGAAGAAAACAAACGAGGAAACAACTGTAGCATATCTCTTTGCCATTACGAGGTTGTGTGTGATCAGCTGCAGTGTATGAGTGAGGGTTTAGAGGGAGATTCATGAGGTTTTGTAATCTGAGGACTAGTGAGGCGAAAGATTGCTGAGCAGGCAGCGAACACAAACAGCTTATGATTTCTATCGGTTTCTGTGTGACTTCCTTAGTGCACAGATGAAAAAGGAAAGAGTTGATCATTTTTGCATTTATTACATATGATATCTATACTTCCTCTGCATCTTATAACAGCTCGTATTCCTAGACCAGACTCCTTTAGGGCGCAGATAAAGAAGGAAGACATAGGATCATCTGTGCTTTTATAACCCACGATGAATAAAGAATGAACACATAGAATGAAGGAACAAGTCGTGAAGCAGAGGCGGGGAGAGGCAGGAGGGGGGCATACGAGCTCTATCTCTCTCTCTCTCTCTCTCTCTCTCTCTCTCTCTCTCTCTCTCTCTCTCTCTCTCTCTCTCTCTCTCTCTCATCTCTGGGTACACAATCTCCTTTTTTGTAATCTTCTCAGACTCACTCAGCCACTTAGGGTCTCACGCTCTTGCAGTCCTCTTCTCTTTCTAATCCTCTTGTCACCCCAATTCAGGAATAGTTTTCTTCTCGTCTTTTCGTTCCTCGGCACAGGAAAGAATGCGTAATCTTACCATGGAGTCATCACTGGAAGGGAATAATTGACTCCCTCGTACCTTCACCTCCTGCCCTTTAGCCCACGTCATCTTTCCGAGCCATCCTTGCGCCGGATTGCTTGGCCACTCGCCCACGTCTATTCCCGGCAATCTGCTTGTGACTCGGGAACCGCCAATGAACTCCACTATCAGACTGCAGCGCCCGGTACAATTTAACCTCTCGGTGTTGTAGGTGGAAACAACTTCACCCAGAAGGAGACTTGAGGCGAGCACTGTAGCTGATGGCAGTCTGGCTTGTTGCTCCTCCTCTTTATCTTTGCCTTACTCCTTTCTGGCATGCTCCATCTCAAGTTTCCTTCCCTTCACGAGTGTCGCAGGCAGCAGGTGATGGCCGCACCGCACCTCTCCTCCGGTACACCTGAATTATCACAAGAATGATGTTGTTCCACATAAGAAATCCATACACCTTTGAGAAATTAAAACCCTTTATTGGCGATATTTGTGTGCGTGTGCGCGTGCGTACTGGCGCCACACACACACACACACACACACACATCACCATAGCTAGCGAGGCCTCCCGACACACACACACACACACACACACACACACACATCACCATAGCTAGCGAGGCCTCCCGACACACACACACACACACACACACACACACACACACACACACATCACCATAGCCAGCGAGGCCTCCCGACACACACACACACACACACACACACACACACACACACACATACACACAAACACCTAGCACGTGCTCGCCTTAATAACAATCCTTGCCTGCCTGGATATTAATACTTCCCCTCCTTGGGCCGCCGCGCCGCGCCAGTGCAGAATTCATTATACGATATTTCATCACTTGGGAGGCCTTCTGTCTTGCCGCCTGATGATGATAATGATAGTGATGTTGACGATGGTGCTTGGCCTGTACAGTCGCTCAGGCAGCAGTCGCGCCCAGCCGTCCGCCGCCCGCCCCGAGCAGGCACCGCTGGAACTTGGCCAACAGCAATTAGGAGCAATAATAGGTGGTGTGGTTTTCGCGAGGGTTCTGAAGACACGAGCCATTTTGTTGTTAGCGAGGAGTGTGTGTGTGTGTGTGTGTGTGTGTGTGTGTGTGCAGCAGGATAGCAGAGCGGTGGGGGGGTTTATTCCTTCAGCATTTCACCACCACGCCCTCAGGCTTGTCGAGGCTCCTGGAGGACGGCGTCACGTGACCTCCTTCTTGCGGCGTTAAAAAAAGAAAAAAATCAATCCGTCTATTCCTGGATGGCATTACAAGATAGAGGTGATATTTTTTTTTTATTTATATAACAAATAATGTACTCAGACTTGGCAAACACTTAAATATAAACTTAGTACTCATTCTGTGCTCAGTAGCGTACTAACATTCCCACACCCCACACGTCTCACAAACCAGATTATTCCTGGAGGTTTAACACGTAAACTTTCAAACAAATGATCATTTCATGTGTACTTTGCTGCCATTTGCTAATTACTGTTACTTTCTATCCTGCATTTGTTCTGTGAGTCTTTACCCGGCCGTCTTAACATGAGACAGACAACAGACAGACAGACAGACAAAGCAGACAGACAGGCAGGCAGGCAGGCAGACAGACAAACAGGCAGACAAGCAGGCAGGCAGGCAGGCAGGCAGGCACGCAGCGAGGAATCCTACTCGGGCACCAGACACATTCTGAAGCTGGCACCCGAGTCATGTGGTACATTTTCGATCATGAATCTTGAGAGCGAGGCGGGAAGAGCTGAGGCATCCGGGAAGGAGGAGGAGAAGGATGAGGAGGAAGACTGGAGTGCCGGGAACAGAGAGCCAAGTGCCTCATAACGAGGTTACCACCTTATTAAACTACTGTCGTATTCAGATCTTCAATAGTGGCATGAAAACAGGAGGGGAAAGTAAGATTCCTCCGCCTCTCACCTCCACCGCGGCAACCTGGCGGCGGGGAGAGGGAGGAAACACTGCTTTGGGAGGGTAACTTGGTATGGCAGAAGGAAAGAAAATTTGTTAGTCTCTCGAGGGAAGTAATTGATATTGTCTCTGAAATGTATTTTTAGTTATTTTAAATTTATCTATTATGTTTTGCCGAGGTTGTTTTCTCGTTTGACTTCTTCCAGTAAGAGAAGAGAGGATGGGAAGGGAGCACAGACGAAAGAAGGGGAATGAAAGAAAAGAACGTGATAGAGAGTAGAGAGAAAGGGATTTGAAGAAGAGAGAAGAAAGGAAGGAATACAACGAATAAAGGAGTGAGAGGCTGTGGCTTTATTTTCTGAGCAGGAGAAGAAATCTTAATTAGAAAATAGAAATAGATAATATTAGCGTGTGTGTGATTGTAGTGTGCAGCCTATCCCAGCCACACGTGTGTCTCTTAACTCTCAATGTGGTCTTTCGATATTCGATATTCGCGTAATGGACGAATAAAAAAAAATGCAGCAGTTCCTGAAGGTGTTGCCTCACAGACCAGGTGTGTGGTGACAGGGTTGCTTCCCACATCTATTATACGAAGTTTCTTCCTATAAATCCAAGTATTGCTTACAGTTCAGAGCCGCTTTGATGTCGGTTTGGAAATATCGAGGTGAAGTTTGTCAGCTTATAGCATTTCAGTACTTTGCTGCCGACATCTGCATTGAATGAAGATTTCGGTCGCTAGTTGCACTGCTGGTTAATATTGCTATAACTGGAGAGGTACGTTCGTAATCTTGGAGAGGACTGCCCGTCAACGTGAGATGACACGACGCCTAGCCAGAAGGAAGTCTCGGAGACGTTTTGTTTGTCACTTGAATTACTTTTGTGCCTCTTATTCCTGCAAGTGTGATGTTCCCAGAGGCTGGCTCTATGTTCAAGGAGCGTGGGTTGAGGGACGGATGCAGCATGCAGGAGTATAATGGCCGTGGTGAGTGCTTCTTGTGCATCAAAGGAATAATTTTAGTTACAAATAAGTCTCCACTTTTATGCACCACGTGTGCAACATATATGTATTTTTACTTTTTTTTTTTTTTTTTTTAACATAGAAAAGTTTGCAATACTTTTAATGCCGTCAGCTGTACGTATTTCATGCTAACGTTATTTTTTACTGCACATTTTTATTGGGCAGGCTTTGAAACGCCGCCCGAGGACACCACGTGTGCTAACCATTTACAGTTCTCTGCAATTAATAGTTTTACAGGCGACCACTCCTCTGCCCTGCCTGGCTTTTCTGTAAGGGTCTGTGGAATTGTTTATTTTTCTGAGCATCGTTTTCACTTAACATGTGAGGTGTTGGTATTCAAGGCCTCGCGAGCAGGACTGACAGATGACACGTGGCGCTGGTCCCAGACTGTACCAGACAGCCTAGGTCACGCGGGGCCGCCACAAACCTTCCTGTAGTCTCGTATCAGTAAGTTGTTTTTCCGAACACATTAACTGCTGCCTGTGAAATTAAGTTGTGGGTATACTTGCTAAAACTTTTTGCTGTATTTTGCTTGTATTCATTATTGTTCTTATTGTCACTTAGGTATTTTATTTGTTTTATTTGTTATTTTTCTGGTCCTGGAGCCGCCACATAATCACGTGCACGGCTTGTCACGCGTTCATATCATTCTCGCATAATTAACACGTTATTTGGACGCTTTGTTTGGTTGACAGTTCGGTAAATTTGCTGCGCTTTTGAATTCTGAGTTGTGTGTGTGTCACCGGTGCAGTTTTAGTCATCAGTAACACGGCAGCTTTCCTTTTTACGTTAATAAGAATCTCCTGGTGCAGCAAAGAATCGCGTGCAGTGTTGTGTCGCGCCGGGTCGAGTGTGGCGTGACTGTGATTCCCACGCAGGCAGTGCTTTTAACAGTGTGCCGCGTTTTGTCGACTGAAGGCCTACGGTGGACGTGCCGGATTGTTCTGCACCTTTGTTGTGTGTGTGTGTGTGTGTGTGTGTGTGTGTGTGTGTGTAGGTGGACACGTGTGTGTGTGAATGCCTATGTTCCGGAATTCCGCGCTCTGTCAAAAGGTAATGACAATTGTGTGTGGTTTGTCACGATAGGGGTGAGTGGTGATTAGTGCCGCTGCGGTGAGGGAGCAGACGTGTGGCACCGGTGGTGAGCAGCATATAGATGGAAACACGTCAGTCCGTCACGCGTCTGGAGCTGGCCGCATCTGTCCTTTTGTCGCCTCCTTCAGGGTTTGTTTACGGGTCGTTGATCACATCACAGCGTGGCACAGAAGGCTGCCCAGGAGTGTTGGTTCCACGTAGTTATGAGTGAGAGCCACCAGCTGGGAAGAGGGACTACAGATAGTAATGCCACCTGTGTCCTCTCAAAAGCTTCATAAAACTGATTCCTGTACTAAAAACTTTACAGTAAAATTTCTTATAGCTTGTTGTGGCTTGCATCTCCACGAGTATCCTCCAGACAACCAAGTATTTTTGTGTCCGCCTTGCACTGCACTAAAGAATCAATTGTAGGTACTCACCACGAACCTTTCTGAATACGGTCGGTCTTTGCTCAGTCCCGTGTGATAACGTGCTGTATTTCTGGCGCTGGTCCTGTTATAACGCTTTGCTATTAAGGCTTGTACCCATAAACGCTTTGCATATAAGAGGTTTTGCTCAATGTACATGGAAATTGATGCGGTGTATTGTATGAAATGTAAAACCCCCAAGAGTATTGTAACTATTGCCAACAGTCTATCAAAATCTCACAGGACTGTTTGCAAGGCCACGGAGATGACTAGTCAAGTTTTTCAATTTCATTTTCCCTGCTGATAGTGTAGAGTACTTGTTAAACTATCACTCTAACCACGAAACCACTCGCAGAGCTTGTTAAAAAAAAAAAAGGTAAATATTTGAAAACGAAAAAAAATTGAGATCACGGTCCTAGGAAACCTCAATCAATTCGAACCAAGCTTGTTAAGTAATTAAAAGATTGAAGAAAAAATTTTGAGATTACGTTCCTTCGCCTTGTAATGCTTCTTGAATCCCCCGGTGTTGCCTGCAGTGCTACGACAATTGTGCCTGATGGAGGAGGCGCCGATTTGTTTTGTCTCTGGGGAAGTGTTTTCGTCTGGGCTTGCAGGAATCTGGAATCATTTTGTGCATTCAATTACCGGAGAGAGGTTCTGGGAAGGACTGCAGAGGAGGAGGAGGAGGAGGAGGAGGTGGAGGTGCATCAGCTGGTCTTGGTGGCAATGTGAAGAAAGAATTTGTAATGAGGAAATGCACACCAGATGGAAGCAGAAGCGCCAGGGAAATGGAATGATATCATGAGAGAGACGCTATGATGAATGAAGGAGAGATTGTGTGTGTGTGTGTGTGTGTGTGTGTGTGTGTGTGTGTGTGTGTGTGTGTGTGTGTGTGTGTGTGTGTGTGACTAGAGAGAGAGAGAGAGAGAGAGAGAGAGAGAGAGAGAGAGAGAGAGAGAGAGAGAGAGAGAGAGAGAAGATTAAAGGAGTAGAAGCTGTTACGAGAGAGAAAAAAAGAGCACCATTGCTAAAGAAGAAGAAAACACATATCATTCCATCCCTTTCAGTGCAGAGCCTCACACAGCGTAGACAGCTAGACACACTACTCAGATATGTAGATAGATACATAGATAAATACATAGATACAAAGAAAGTTATTTGAATAGATAGGCTCATAGATAATTCATTTACCATATCTAACAGTGACACTCATATCCTATACTACGTAGACAGCTAGGTACACTACTTAGATACATAGATATATACATGGATAAATAGATAAATAGATAAATACATACGTAGATATAAGGATAGTTATGTAGATAGGTTGGTAGATAATTCATTCACCACACCTAACAGTGACACTCATTCACGTCACTCAGCTGGCATGCAAACTAATACCAGGCTGACGCACACCGCGGTCGGTAGCGGTGGCAATAAATTACACCAGAGGGAAGATAAAACACGGAATTGCAGCGATGCGTTCAAGATTTATCGTAATGTGGGGTGCCTTTCACTCGTTCCCTGCCTTTCCGGGACCGGGAACGAAACCTGACTGACTGGACGATTATCCTTTAAATTTTATCTTAATTGTACCGCGAAACTTCAAAATAAGACCACAAAACGAGACCGGGAAGTTTGGGAGTCCCTGAACTCGAGAACGCTACACTGGGACACGAGATCTGGGACGAGAACACGAGATAAAGAAGAGAGAGAGAAGGAAAAATAGGAACACCACCACCAACAACACAACCAAAACCAACAACAAAAATGCACACAAAAAGACCGCCACCACAATACCACAAGATCTCAAATGTCGCTCGTGTGTGTGTGTGTGTGTGTGTGTGTGTGTGTGTGTGTGTGTGTGTGTGTGTGTGTGTGTGTGTGTGTGTGTGTGTGTGTGTGTGTGTATGTGACACGCCCGGACAGGGCAGACCAGAGGACAAAGAGCCACAATTCAACCTATTAATCGTTTCTTATTGATTATTGGCCAAAGTTTACCTGGAGCACGTGTTGAACCATCTCTCTTTCCCTCCCTCCCTCACACCTCCACCTTCCTTTACACCTTCACCCCTTCACCCTTACACCTTCACGTTTTACATTTTACTAATCTATCACCTTCCCTTACACCCCGGCCACTCCCTTTTCCTCCTTCTCTCTTTCCTCCCTTTGTTCGGCATAGTGGTAGTGGAAGCGGGGGACGAAGGTGAGGTAAAGAGGAGTAACGGTGAAAAATATCCAGGTGGGTCGATTTAAGGTCACAACGGTTGCCTTAACAAAACACCGCCGTAAGGGATCAGGGAGGGAAGGGAACAGAGAAGGGGACGAGGATCACCAGGAAGGGTCGTGAAGGTCCCAGGCACGACAAAAATGAAATGCCAGCAAGTGTTATGAAAGCAACATTTTCTCAAAGGCTCTAGGATCAGGGGAAGGCTAAAAGG
>NC_087173.1:20735222-20737722 GCF_035594125.1 Scylla paramamosain
GGTTGTCATAAGTAAGGAAACACGGACTACCATCCACCAGATAGGGCCACGAGAGGGGGTCCTTAAAGGGAGATAAGGGCTCCTTCTATTGTCTGGTGAGTGGCGTGGACGGGTTCCTTGCTTGTGGAAGCATCTGGCTGAACAGGTCGCTATGAGTGAGGGCACGCTGTGCGCCAAGCACCGGACACTGGCAGCTGGAGGCGTCCTCTAAGGGGTGAGGAGGGCGCACTTCATGACGGTGTTTGGAGAGTGGCGTGTGGCGGGTTTTTATTTATGGCGACTATGTGTGAGGGTGTGGAAGGTTGCCCCGTCGCGGCCAGCACCCAGGGGTGGCCCTAGGGGAGAAAGGGCGCGTCCCTCATAGGATAAGATTCTTACGCACTCGCCGCATCGCTATCGCTATCGTCGCATTGCTTATCGCCGCATTGATAATCGCCGCATCGCTTATCGTCGCATCGCTTATTGCCGCATCGCTATCGTTATCATCACATCGCTTATCGCCGCATCGCTTACCGCCGCATCGCTATCGCCGCATCGCTTATCGCTGCATCGCTATCGCTATCGCCGCATCGCTTATCGTCACATCATTATCGTCGCATCGCTATCGTCACATTGTTTATCGCCGCATCGCCATCGCTGCATCGCAACACCGCAGTGGCCTGACGTAGCCTTGCTATCAACACAAGCAATGGCTTGAAGCAGCCTTGCTACCACCACAAGCAATGGCTGAAGCAGCCTTGCTATCAACACAAGCAATGGCTTGACGCAGCCTTGCTACCACCACAAGCAATGGCTGAAGCAGCCTTGCTATCAACACAAGCAATGGCTTGACGCAGCCTTGCTACCACCACAAGCAATGGCTGAAGCAGCCTTGCTATCAACACAAGCAATGGCTTGACGCAGCCTTGCTACCACCACAAGCAATGGCTGAAGCAGCCTTGCTATCAACACAAGCAATGGCTGAAGCAGCCTTGCTACCACCACAAGCAATGGCTGAAGCAGCCTTGCTATCAACACAAGCAATGGCTTGACGCAGCCTTGCTACCACCACAAGCAATGGCTGAAGCAGCCTTGCTATCAACACAAGCAATGGCTGAAGCAGCCTTGCTACCACCACAAGCAATGGCTGAAGCAGCCTTGCTATCAACACAAGCAATGGCTGAAGCAGCCTTGCTATCAACACAAGCAATGGCTTGACGCAGCCTTGCTATCACCACAAGCAATGGCTGAAGCAGCCTTGATATCAACACAAGCAATGGCTTGACGCAGCCTTGCTACCACCACAAGCAATGGCTGAAGCAGCCTTGCTATCAACACAAGCAATGGCTTGACGCAGCCTTGCTACCACCACAAGCAATGGCTGAAGCAGCCTTGCTATCAACACAAGCAATGGCTGAAGCAGCCTTGCTACCACCACAAGCAATGGCTGAAGCAGCCTTGCTATCAACACAAGCAATGGCTTGACGCAGCCTTGCTACCACCACAAGCAATGGCTGAAGCAGCCTTGCTATCAACACAAGCAATGGCTGAAGCAGCCTTGCTACCACCACAAGCAATGGCTGAAGCAGCCTTGCTATCAACACAAGCAATGGCTGAAGCAGCCTTGCTATCAACACAAGCAATGGCTGAAGCAGCCTTGCTATCAACACAAGCAATGGCTTGACGCAGCCTTGCTACCACCACAAGCAATGGCTGAAGCAGCCTTGCTATCAACACAAGCAATGGCTGAAGCAGCCTTGCTACCACCACAAGCAATGGCTGAAGCAGCCTTGCTATCAACACAAGCAATGGCTGAAGCAGCCTTGCTATCAACACAAGCAATGGCTTGAAGCAGCCTTGCTACCACCACAAGCAATGGCTGAAGCAGCCTTGCTATCAACACAAGCAATGGCTTGACGCAGCCTTGCTACCACCACAAGCAATGGCTGAAGCAGCCTTGCTATCAACACAAGCAATGGCTTGACGCAGCCTTGCTACCACCACAAGCAATGGCTGAAGCAGCCTTGCTATCAACACAAGCAATGGCTTGACGCAGCCTTGCTACCACCACAAGCAATGGCTGAAGCAGCCTTGCTATCAACACAAGCAATGGCTGAAGCAGCCTTGCTACCACCACAAGCAATGGCTGAAGCAGCCTTGCTATCAACACAAGCAATGGCTTGACGCAGCCTTGCTACCACCACAAGCAATGGCTGAAGCAGCCTTGCTATCAACACAAGCAATGGCTGAAGCAGCCTTGCTACCACCACAAGCAATGGCTGAAGCAGCCTTGCTATCAACACAAGCAATGGCTGAAGCAGCCTTGCTATCAACACAAGCAATGGCTTGACGCAGCCTTGCTACCACCACAAGCAATGGCTGAAGCAGCCTTGATATCAACACAAGCAATGGCTTGACGCAGCCTTGCTACCACCACAAGCAATGGCTGAAGCAGCCTTGCTATCAACACAAGCAATGGCTTGACGCAGCCTTGCTACCACCACAAGCAATGGCTGAAGCA
>NC_087173.1:20742722-20765222 GCF_035594125.1 Scylla paramamosain
GCGTTATGCCTTGCTACAGAATGGCGATATTTCCGTTAAAAAATCTAACTATTTATTCCTGGAAAGAGAAGGTGATGGGCGGGAGGTGTTCAGAAGCAGGTGTCCTTCCAAGTAAGAGCGAGGCTGCGGAGTGGTGGCGCCTGGAGGCCGAGGCGTCTTTTGTCGGGTGGACGGTTCCAGTGAGGATGAACGCGTCTTAGCGGTTTTTTGTCATCCCTCCCACATCACTTCCCGTAAGAGGATTCCCAAGTAGATGAATCCCATGTGGATCTTCATCATTCCAACCACATGTTTTTTTTTTTTTGTTTTTTTTTCTACCCTCCCATACAGATAAGAACAAAAAAACATGAAAAATAAAAAGAAGCTGTAAAAGCCATTAGGCCTACAAATGGAAGTCCCTGTATAAAACATATTATCTGTTTCCACCCACCATCACCATCCATAATTTCGTCTGATCTTTTAAAGCTCCTTAATGACTCGGCACTAATAGCCTGATTACTGAGTCTGTTCCATTCATCTACCTCTCTAATTGAAAACCATTTTTTTCTATACATCTTTTAAACCTAACTTTGTCAGACTTGAACCCGTTTTTTCTTGCCATATCCTGATTACTGACCCTGAGGATTTTCTTTGTCACTAATACAATTTAAAAGACCTCCACCGCCTCCCCTCTTAATCTACGCTGCTCTAACAAATGTAAATTCAGAATCTTCAATCTCCTTTCTCATCTCTTGTATCTTTTTGGTCATTCTTCTATTTACTTGTTCTAACAGACCTACAAGTGTTTTTTTTTTTTTTCGTAAATATGGTGACCAGGACTGAATAACATGGTCTAGATGAGATCAAAATGAAGTGCCGAATATAACTATAGTATTACTTCAGGACATCTGATTTTAATGGCTCTGAAGTTCAAACCTAATACTCAGTTTGCTTTACTGGTGGCCTTCACGCACACCACAGGCCTCCCTCCCCCGATAGGACCATTTACCCTTTGACTCTTACCTGGTACATGTTTCCCTAATTACTAGTCAATCTGAGACATCTTTACTACAGCTACTTCCAAATTTTAAATTGAGTAGAAACTGCAAAATCTGTTCTTTTTAATGACCTTCCTTCTTTATGTTTATTGAGGTTTCATGCATTACTTCTGGTGCTGCTAATTGTTTCGTATCGCAGTGAAAGGGTTAAGGAGGACATAAAAATGCTGTCGTTAATAGGGTTTTCTTAATTTAACTGCTCGTAGACTTCTTGTTATTTGTTACGGATTGGCAGTGCAGTGCAAACAAGGATGGCTGCAGCAGCGCAACACGGAAGGTTCCGCAGGAGTTGTCTTAGTTACACCAAACTTCCAGACAGTTAATCAATTTTCGTGAATAGGAGAGTTTAAATCAGTTTTATTAATGAGCTCTACTATTTTTTTATGCTTCTCATTGACTTGAACTTGCTATTTAAGATATGATATTTTATAGTTTCTTATATTTTATTCTGTCGTATTTTTTTTTCTCCTCTAACAATTACATTAATGTATATCACTGAATAATTCCCTCATGCACCGCTATATAATCTCGCTTTTGTGGCGATATAAAAAAAATCAGTCACCTTCTATATAACATTAAGGTATTTTCTGTGTCGCAAATGATCTATGACAACTGAGAAATGCATGCCAGCTTCATGAAATCCGCAAGGTAGAAAATAACTTGCCACGTCCTCCTTGAAAATCATCTATTTGATAATCATGTTACTGAGAAATGGACTTGGTGAGAGACGTGTCCGTGCAGGAGTAGTGATGTGAGGCAATATTCCGACAGATGGAGCGTGCGGGGTGCAGGTGATGCCAGGGACGCAGACAGCCTGCTGTGTGTGTGTGTGTGTGTGTGTGTGTGTGTGAGCGTGCTACCTATTTTAGAATTCAGTTTGTTATTGTTAAGCAGAAATGAGCTAACACACACACACACACACACACACACACACACACACACACACACACACACACACACACACAAACACACACACACACGCAACGATGAAAATTATTCTGCGAGCAAGATTAAGCCACTACTGTCCCATCAGCTGCAGTCCTCCTCCTCCTCCTCCTCCTCCTCCTCCTGCGCCACTGCAAGAAATATCGACGCTCGTGGCGGTGGCGCTCTCTCTCTCTCTCTCTCTCTCTCTCTCTCTCTCTCTCTCTCTCTCTCTCTCTCTCTGACACTAATCATTCCCTTTTTATCTACTTAGATTTTTCTCTCCTCCGCATATTCACTTTTCCCTTGTCCCTCGTTTCCTTCGTTACTTTTATTCTTTTATTTATTTTATTTATTTTTTTTTTTTGCGCTTTCCGACAGTTTTTTTTTTTTCTTTTAGCTTTTTCCTCACTTGGCAGTGTCCTTTTTCCTGTTCTCATTTTCTCTTCCTTTTCTTCCTCCTCCTCCTCCTCCTCCTCCTCCTCCTCTCATTGCTGACTTATTTTACATTGTCTCATTCTATTTTTTTCCTCTCCTTCCCCTCTCCGCGACCTTGCTCTCTTTTCCTTTTGTTTGTTTTCCCCCATTTTCCTTTCTCCTTATTGTCTCTCCCTCTCACGATATTGCCTCTTACGCAAACACTCTCTCTCTCTCTCTCTCTCTCTCTCTCTCTCTCTCTCTCTCTCTCTCTCTCTCTCTCTCTCTCTCTCTCTCTCCAGTACGTATTTACACAAGAATGACTTTTTTTGTGTGTTGTCTGAGTGTGTGTGTGTGTGTGTGTGTGTGTGTGTGTGTGTGTGTGAGTTGAACCATCAGTTGCATGAAGGCCGTTGGGTACAAGAGGCGCAGGAGAGAGAGAGAGAGAGAGAGAGAGAGAGAGAGCAATGTGATGTTCTCTCATTTCTGTGATAATTTGACACCAAGTCTTCTGAAACTGGCTGTGGGGATAAAAGAAAAAGGGAAAGGCTGCAAGCAGAAGAAGAAGAGGAGGAGGAGGGACAGTGAAAGGAAGAGTGGGAGGAGGAAAAAGGCTTGAGGAGGAGGGGAAGAGGGAAGCAGGAAGACGAAAAAAGAACGAGTGAGGAGATCGAGTGAGTAAGGGAGGTGGCGAATGAGATAGGCTGGGAGGGAGGGAAGGAGGGAATGAGAGGGAAGAGGAGAGGAAGGGAGAGAGGGAGAGGAAAGGGTGCGGGTGTGATGTGTTTTGTTGCTTTGTGGTGGAGCTGTTGAAGGGACCGACCCTGAACGACCTTAAAGAGACTGAGAGAGAGAGAGAGAGAGAGAGAGAGAGAGAGAGAGAGAGAGAGAGAGAGAGAGAGAGAGAGAGAGAGAGAGAGAGAGAGGTACTGGTGTTAACAGATCTAAAATTAGACTGTGGCTGAGAAAATAAAATATCGACTCGGACATTGGCCAAAAAATTATTGAGACACATTGACAGAAAATAAAAGAAAGACACATTGACAGGAATATTGACAGATATCGAAACAACCAGTGACAGGAAACAAAAACAGAGACACAGATTATGAGACAGGAAAAAATATACCTAAACAAAGAAACAGACAGAAATAAATGAAAACAGAGAATAAAGAAAGAATAGGATACCGAAGCAGACAAGAAAGAGACACAGACAGACAGACAAAACAGACAGACAGGGACACCAGACCAAAAATAAAGTTACAAAGAATAAAGGTAACTGTTCTTTGTATCATTGTTCATACTTTTACCAAAACGAGAATTCTTTATTAACATATTTACTTAGTTTTGCCGCTACCACCACTGAAGAAACCCTTGTTATTCCCAGCCACGAGTTTATAATGCATCCTCGGGGCAAGAATACTGAGAGGTAGCGTGGGGGCAGCGCGTGCCCTCGTCCAGACTCAATACTCTGCTATCTGAATCAACATATTTTTACAGTTTTTCAAGGGTAAGGTAGCATGGAGAGGCGGAGGCAGGAGTACTATATTCGGTTAAGGTTCGTCCACACGTCTTCTTTAGAGAGGACGCATCACACACAAAGTTCAGGTGTTCAGTTACGGTTTAATATAGTAATATACCTGTGTTTAGTGTTTTCCTTTGATATTAAGCCCCATGATCTAAGGATGAATCAGTCGGCATGTTTTAAAAGGAGCCTGTCAGTAGATGAGAGTGTAGTGTTGAGGGAGAACACAAAGAACAATGGGAGTGTTGCTGGTTACTTGACTTACAACCGTGATAATCTTCCGGTCTTCTTCAACGCATGTCCTCTTTCAATGCATCTATAAACCATCCATAACGTCTTTCTCTCTTATACATAAGAAAATATAGTAGTAGTCACTGTCGTCTGCCTTTCCTTACCTCCTCCATTCATTTGTCTCCTCCTTACCCAAGAAATTTTTATCCCCCCTGTTGATAGTACTCGATTTCATGACGGGAGAGAAAAGGTTTTTGTAGCGAGTTAACGTATTTGGCGAGCTGCCAGGGGCTTATGTCAGGATCCACGCCGAGTCTCTGTCACGGGATTATATTTGAAAGGGATTAACTACATTGGCTCTGAATACATGAATACGCTTGCCACGATTTTTTTCCCACCGCTGGACTTGAAGCTAATCGGCCTCGAGGTACTGAGCACTTTAGTAAATAGTTTTAGCGCAGTCTCCCGTGGCGTGTGTGCGTCTGTTTGTGCATCTGTTCGTGTCCGCTAAGCCTCTTGTAATGAGGGAGCGAGGGATGCTTGTTGGAAGTGTTTCGTCTCCAGAATTTCACGAGTTTTGTGTGATGTGGGACTTTTAATTGCCTCCACCGTCTTGGGACTAGAGGGAGAGTACTAGACTAGACTAGAGGGAGTACTGAATTACGCAAGGCTAGGGCAAAATTGAGCAAGTTTGTCGTGTTGGCTCTTAGTTTGGGTTTATATCTGACACCTTTGCTGTCTTGTGTTTACCCTGTGTCAGTCAGTCGCGTTGTTTTACTAAGCTTAGATTGTGGAAAGTCTTAAGAGTGTTTGCGAGTTCCGGTGTTCGTGTCAGGCAGCAGTTTGTGTAGATTTAAGGAAGGGAAGGTAGTGATGTAGGTTCGTGAGTGAAGAGTGGATGAGAGGGAAAGATGTGTGTGGTAGAGGAGTGTGGGGGAGTGGAATAAAGAGCTTTGAGAGGTGAGATGTAGCTTTGAGGATGATGGGATGGTTATACTAGTGAATACGTGTCCCCCCCCCCCTCTCTCTCTCTCTCTCTCTCTCTACCACCACCACCACCACCACCCTTAATAAGCTTAATATTCCCCACGGCTATAAAAGCTATCGGTAACATGATCGCCGCGCCGCTGTAATTAATGCTTGGAGGATTGAACCATCATCACGCTTATTGCCACCATCACCACCAGCACCACCACCCCTACCCCTCACTAGTGTTACAAGGAATAAACACTGAAAGCAAATATGTGTTATAAGTCACTGGTTCTATTTCTCTCTCTGTTCTCCTCTTCCTGTGCTGTATTCCTTGCTTCACCTTACTTCTAATGTCTCAAGAAGCTGTCTGATGGTGTGTTGGTTAATTCGAAAGAGAGAGAGAGAGAGAGAGAGAGAGAGAGAGAGAGAGAGAGAGAGGGTGCAAGGCAAGGTCTGCATAAATAGATAGAATTGAGATGGAAACAAAACTGTGGAATTTTTATCCTGTAATTGTATGACGAGAAACTAAAGAGATAAAGAGATTACGGACAGCAGAAATAGAATGTAAGGTAAAGGTATTCTGTAGAGGATAAACACAAGAAAATATACTTAGAGATAACAACATACGACCATAAGAAAGCAAGGGAAGCTACAGGAAGCCGTCATACCCACACGTGGCAATCCCTCTCAACAGACAATGGACTCGTAGAAAGGAACAAAAATTTAAACAGTGATTGTCTGTCTATGAGATATGCGTCGCTCAAAAACAAAACAAAAAAAAATCTACCTTTTTAATACTGGCAAACCAACACAACACAAGAAGCTGAAAAGAACACGAAGGTAGAAAATAACATGAATTTTTGCCACATGAATGAAAGATGCTCACTCAAACGTAGAAATGAAAATACCTCAATATCTGCCTTCTGGGACACGAGAGAAGCCACAACACGCAGGCAAGGAGGGAGGGAGACAGGGAGAGGAAGAATACCCCCTTAGGTGCGGTAGGATAAGAGAGTAGCGGCGAGGAGGCAAGAAGTGTTGTCATTGCCCCGCGAGTGTCAGCTTAAGGGTGTGCAGTCGGGAGGCGCCACCAGCCAGCCTCCCTCGCCAGGCGCTGTGTGTTCTCCTGCAGGGGCTCTGTGTGGCCAGGCACTGAGGGTACGACTGTAATGGCACGATGTCCTGTTGTTGTTGTTGTTGTTGTTGTTGTTGTTGTTGTTGTTGTTGTTGTTGTTGTTATCTTCTTTTTCCAACAAATATGATTCATACTCATTTTCTTCTTCTACTACTACTTCTTCCGTCTCCTTTTCCTCCTCCTCCTCCTCCTCCTCCTCCTCCTCCTCCTCCTCTTCCTCCTCCTCTACCTCCCTCTTCGCTATCCTATATCTCACTTTAGATTAGATAGTTTGATTTATCACAGGCTGCCTCGTAAACACACACACACACACACACACACACACACACACACACACACACACACACACACACACACACACAAAGGAAGAGCTGCTATTTGTTCTTTATTAATGTTCCTTCTCCTACTACTACTACTACTACTACTACCTAACATAAGCTAACCTACGTGCCGTCACCACAACCTCTTCTAATGCTAATGCCTCCTCTGGTCTGCCCCCGACACGTCCTCTCTATATTAAGACGCAGACGTGAGGGAAATGTGTGTGATAGACATCCGGTCCGTCTGTAGAATTATCACATTATTATGGTGTCAGAGAGAGAGAGAGAGAGAGAGAGAGAGAGAGAGAGAGAGAGAGAGAGAGAGAGAGAAATTAGAGTAGAGTTTTCTCTCTTGAAGGAAAAATTTGGTCCTTTCTGTATGTGTGTGTGTGTGTGTGTGTGTGTGTGTGTGTGTGTGCGTGTGTGTGTGTGTGTTTGTGTGTGTGTGTGTCTGTCGGTGTCAATGTCTCGCCTCAGTATCTCGAGGGAGGGAAACTGTTATCACTGAAAACTTGTGAAGGAGAGAGAGAGAGAGAGAGAGAGAGAGAGAGAGAGAGAGAGAGAGAGAGAGAGAGAGAGAGAGAGAGAGAGAGAGATAAAGGTGATAGAAAGAGAGGAACATCCCCAACAGGAAGGCATCTGGTAGAGGAGGAGGAGGAGAAGGAGGAGGAGAAAAAGTAAGGTGCAAAGGAAGAGGAAAAAGAGGGAGAAAAAAAAGGCTGAATAATACAGTAGAGAAGAAAAGGAGGTGGTGGCGGTAGTGGTAGAGAGAGAGAGAGAGAGAGAGAGAGAGAGAGAGAGAGAGAGAGAGAGAGAGAGAGAGAGAGAGAGAGAGAGAGTTAACACAGATTGACTCTATTGACCAGTTGTTAGCACTACCTCAAGGAAAGGCAGTGTGATGTAACCTCTTCTCCCAGCCCCCCCTACTCCCCTCCCTCCCGCCCCTTACTATTTCCCAACTCCTCACTGCTCCTAGATAAACGTCTCCTCCTCCTCCTCCTTCTCGTCGTCCTCTTCCTCCTCCTCCTCCTCCTCCTCCTCTTCCTTGTTTTTATTCTTGTTCTTGTTTTTCTTGTTTTTTGTTTCTTGTTCTTGTTTTTTTTCTTTTCTCGTTCGTGTTGCTTTGTTGTTATTGTTGTTGTTGTCTTCGTTGTTGTTGTTCTTCTTAGCCTTCGTCTTCGTCTTCGTCTTCTTAGCCGTCTTTATAGCCTTTATCTTCGTCTTCCCCATGGTCTCCTCTCCCCCCACGCCAGCACGACACCACATCCCTCCCATCAGTAGATCCATTTCAGAATTTAATCTCTCAGCAACAGATCTATTGTTATTTTTGCTCTTTTACTTATATATATATATATATATATATATATATATATATATATATATATATATATATATATATATATATATATATATATATATATATATATATATATATATATATATATATATATATATATTTTTTTTTTTTTTTTTTTTTTTTTTTTTTTTTTTTTTTTTTTTCACCTACCAGTATTTTTGCATCCATTTATATTCCTTCTCCTCCTCCTCCGCCTCCTCCACCGCCGCCGCCGCCGCCTCCCACAGATGCCCTCGTTTTCCTCTTACAAGAAAAAACCGGAATCTGGAAGCGGAAATCCAATCCCTTGAGTCTGCCCTGAACACTATTAGCGGCGGCGGTAATATTCACAGCAGCTTGGGATGGCAGTAGCTGGAGGGAGGCAGAGAGAGAGAGAGAGAGAGAGAGAGAGAGAGAGAGAGAGAGAGAGAGAGAGAGAGAGAGAGAGAAATTGCCCTTATTCTGAACGCTTTCCTCTCTCATCTTGTCTATTTTCCAAGGCCACTGAAATGATTAGCTAGGTTCTCAAGAGTGTTTCTCCAGTTTCTGCTGTTAATGACGTAGAAATCTCATTAATTTGCCACTAGAACCGTAGAAATGCTGTTAGAAACTCGTGTAAGATCAACTAGAGTCTTTTGAATGTAGTAGAGGCACGGTGCAGAAGTGTTTAAGAATACGATGGAAGGAGAGGGAAAGTGAGGCGAGGTATTGTGGTATGGTGGGTCTTCTCGTCTTAGATCTCAGAGGGGAGATGAGTGTTTTTGGTTTTTCTTTCTCCCCTCTTCACTCTGAGGAGGAAGGAGGGAAGGAAAGGAGATAGGGAAGGTGATGGGCGGAGTGAGACGAAACGGTGCTGTTGTCGTGGTGAGTGAAGTGTTTAGCGGTGTGGTGTTGAGTGTTGTGGCGGTGAAGGGAGCATGTAGTGTTTCTCTCTCTCTCTCTCTCTCTCTCTCTCTCTCTCTCTCTCTCTCTCTCTCTCTCTCTCTCTCTCTTTATTTATTGAATTCATAACTTAAATTCCTTTTCTTGCGATATTTTGTCAGACTTTTAATTTTATATCTCATTCGCCGGAAAAGTAAACACACACACACACACACACACACACACACACACACACACTTTTAAACCAAATACCTCCTTTTATACGAGTATACACGAGGAAAATCATGCGAACACCAATATCTAAGTAAGTGCACGCTATTTTACAGCTACACTTAGCATCCCGCTTGGCAGATCTCGCCTCGCACCGCCCTAAGTGGGAGGAAAAAGTAAGATTAATAAGAAACAGGTGGTAGAGAGAAGCTTAGCGGAGGCTGAGAGAAAGAGAGCGTTGAAGGGGAAGATACCAGCAGGAGTGAGGGAAGCAATAAGGAGCGTGAAATAAGGATGAAATAAACGGAACACTTTGCACAGATTAATTAATAGGAAAGATGTGCAAGAAAGCAGTGAAGGAATGAACAGATAGATAGATAGAGAGATAGATAGATAGATAGAAGAAAGATAAAATAACACAGAAGAAAGTGAAAATAACACAAATAGCAACACTGAAATGAGATAAAACACACAAAGCACCACTACACATTGTAAGAAAGAGCAAACTGATGTAACGAAATGAGAACAGGTAAATTGAGGTGGTGGTGGTGGTGGTGCTGGTGGAAGTGGCGATGCAGAGTTACAAGTATGAGGCAGGGAAGGGAAGGGGAAAAGGAAGGGGACTAGAAGGGAACTGGAAGGGGATGGAAGGGGCTGGAAGGGAAAGGCCGGATCCATTACGCTACGGAATGTTGCCAGGAAGGGGAAAATGTAAGATGGATGTAAGATAGTTGTGGGGAAAATATATATGAAGGGAAACCGTGAAGGGATAAAAAAAAAAAAATATATATATATATATATATATATATATATATATATATATATATATATATATATATATATATATATATATATATATATATATATATATATATATATATATATATATATATATATATATATATATATATATATATATATATATATATATATATATATATATATATATAAAGGAAATATTAGAACTAGTATGACGTCATTGGAGTGTAGAGTTTCTGAGAATGTAAAAAGGGAAATGAGAGGAAATTTTTACCTAATGTGTCGCTATGAGGGGAGGTGAAACTCTCTCTCGGTGCGGGAATGTTGTGAGGGGAATGTGAGGGCGAAGATACGGGCGGGAGAGGGGAGAGTAGAGGCTTCGTTGTCCCTTGAGGGGATGCCAGGTGTGTTTGTGTTTGTGTGTGTGTGTGTGTGTGTGTGTGTGTGTGTGTAATAATAATAATAATAATAAACGGTTTATCCTTTAGGCAGTCAACACACTGAAAATGTACATTGGGGGTGGGGAAATACTTGACATTAATCCTAAAGGTAAGTCAAATCTAGAAGGGACTATTGATTGATGGCTCGCACCATGGTGGGAATCGCACTGAGTCTGTAACGGTCCGTACGTGGCGCCTTTAGGGGCGTTATCTTATTGTGGTGTCTGGTGGCACGGGTAGGGCGAGGCGCGTCAGGCGGCAGCATGTTTCTGAGACGTGTGTGTTTACTTTATGAATGTGTATCTTAGTTGAGTAATTACTGATGCATATATTATTACTGCTCTCTCTCTCTCTCTCTCTCTCTCTCTCTCTCTCTCTCTCTCTCTCTCTCTCTCTCTCTCTCTCTCTCTCTCTCTCTTCCTTTTCTTCCTTTCTTCCCTCCTCACTATCTTTCTTCTCTCCCTCATTCTTCCTTCATCACTCACCATCTTTCATCTTCCCTTCCTTCCCTCTCTTCTTTCCGTACACACACACACACACACACACACACACAGAGAGAGAGAGAGAGAGAGAGAGAGAGAGAGCTCTTTTACTCAATATAGGAAAAGAAAACTATCCAACTGAATGTGTGTGTGTGTGTGTGTGGCGCAGGGCAGATCTCTCTCTCTCTCTCTCTCTCTCTCTCTCTCTCTCTCTCTCTCTCTCTCTCTTAAAATTGCTTTGGTTTCACTTCCCAGAGTACGAGTATGTTTTCAGTGTGTGTGTGTGTGTGTGTTGTTTTGATATACTGTTTTATCGTGGGCTGGCAGTGCAGGTACTGAGGGAGGGAGTGTGTGTGTGTGTGTGTGTGATGTTTGCTTCTAGTTAAAACTCCCCCAGCTCTCAACTATCTGGGTCAGTGACTTTGTGTACAACACTTGAAAACAAACTCGCGCTCCGGCAATAGCTTACGAAGGCAAACTGAGGTGTATATTATAATGTTGCTCCTCCGCTGGCGTCTGATGTGAAATACTTGAGGAAATGTGGTTCTGGGGTACGATTTTATTCCTTCAAAGTGTGTTCTGGTAAGATTTTATTCTTTATAAATGTGTTCCTGGTACACTTTTTTGTCTTATAGGTTTGGGTGAAAAACAAGTGGTTTTAATTTGTTATACTTGTTGATATATATATATATATATATATATATATATATATATATATATATATATATATATATATATATATATATATATATATATATATATATATATATATATATATATATATATATATATATATATATATATATATATATATATATATATATATATATTGCATGGTATGGTTACAATGGTTTATTTAGTTGTTAGTTCATTTAGAATTATCTACGATGTTGGCCTGAATACTTAGAGAGAGAGAGAGAGAGAGAGAGAGAGAGAGAGAGAGAGAGAGAGAGAGAGAGAGAGAGAGTCCCAGCTGATTTTAAATGGCCTTGAGTGAGGCGTTGCATGTAAGACAAAGGGAAAGAAAATAGTGATGGATTAATTCCAGTCTCAAAAAGAACTATAATTCATAGTTTTGAACCATTACTTAAAGATATGAAACACATAAGGATTGAGTCACTTCATAATTTAAATTTAATCGTTCATTTGACTTTGTTCTATTGAAGCTTTAGTCCCTTATTATTAACTCATCACATTATGTATTTGAAATTTTTTTATATATTCGTCAGTATAGTAGGAGGTGGATAGTTTTTGACCGATCCCGTGGGTATATTGTTTTTAAATATTCAATGAAAGACGTTTGGAGAACGTCAAACTTTCTTTGCCACAGAGAGAATGAGAGGACGGGTAAGAGCTGTTGCTGGTTATATAATTAATTTTAATTTTATTTTTATTTTTCATGTTTTAATAAGCTTGCTGTTGTCGTAGGTCGTAGCTATGGTAGATAAGACTTTGACTGATCACCAGTCAGTTAGGGAGGGTGAAAGAAAACTGATTCTTGGCTAAAAAGAGATGACGGGAAGGAGCTGCTGCCGGTGATATAATTAATCTAAGTTTCAATGAGCTGTTGTCGTAGGTTACCACAATGATAGATAAGCGCTTGATAGTTTTGATAAGTATCCCTTGACAGGAAATATTTCAGGAACACTTGCTAATGTTATGAGAGGACAGACTTGATCGACGCAGCCGTTTTCTCGTCATAACCAGGGATGATTAGTGTTATACGACTCTTATATACTTTGATTTTCATGTGTCAGTGCGTCATGCTGGTCATCTTGTTAAGTAGCTTGGGTAAAGTTGAGTGAGGAATGAGTCTGCAGCGTAGGATTACTGAGACTGACGTGGCTTGGTTGAAGCGAAGTGTGGTGTCCTCCGTGGTGTGCACATGCCGTGGTATAGGTGCGGTGTGCTGTGGTCAGGTGTTCTTTGATGTGTGTTTGTCGTGGTGGTGTGTGGTGTAGTGGTGTACTGAGGTATAGTGGGGCCGAGATCTGGTGTAAGTGTGGTGTGGTGTGACTAAGGTGTTGTGGGTTTATGTGTAGTGTGGCGTGTGGTGTGGTGAGGCTTAGACTTGCTTCAGGTTTGGTGTGGCTGAGGTATTGTGGGGTGTGGTACGTCGTGGTGTGACAGGTTGTGTGGTGTGTGGTGTGGTGTGACTGTTGTGTGGTTCGTGGTGTGACAGGTGAATGCAGATGAACAGCACAGTGCACTGACACACTCCCTGTAGTACATGAAATTTCACTAAACCTGTCATTATACTTCATGAGATTTATGAGTCCATCCTTGGAGTGCCATTGTGTCCACTTATGCACCATTGTATTGCATGGGTGGAGTTTGTTAGCCTGATTGATCACACAGCATGGGAGGACAGAGGTGGGAGGGTAAGGCAAGGGAGGGGAGCAGAAGGGACAAGAGGAAGCTAAGCTAGGATGTGATTAGGGCACCTTGTATATACATATTTCCTTGGTCCTGCATCTCCTCTTATTTTTGGGGGGCTGTTACTGACAATAACTACATTATTCACTTAGGTGATGGCAGGAAAAATTTGTTTTGACGTGCATGACAGGGTAGGTTTGATTTAAGTCAAATTATTTAAGTTTATTTAAATTATAGTAAAAAATAATTATTTAAATCAAAATTAAATATACTGTACTCAAAATTATTGAAATGTTACATTGGGTCAAATATCTAATGATATATATATATATATATATATATATATATATATATATATATATATATATATATATATATATATATATATATATATATATATATATATATATATATTTTTTTTTTTTTTTTTTTTTTTTTTTTTTTTTTTTTTTTTTTTTTTTTTTACTGTACTTTTATGTTTGATTGGAGTTCCACTTCTTTTTCTTTGTATTTATGTATAGTTACTTTAACCTAACAGATCTGATTAAGCTATGATTTTTATGTGAAAAACTCCTCTTGGGTAATGTATATTAAAGTACAGTTTCATTTAACACTGGCCAAGTTTGATACAAGAAAATGGCCTCATAAGACTGAAACAAATAGTTACTGGAACAACCCCTAAACCCCTAAAGGACAGGAACATTCCTCATGGACACCCCTCCAACCTGGGCTGGTTTTGACAATTCAGTGAAAATAGGTCATGTTCCATCAATTTCTCAACTCTGCTTTGACCAACTACTTAACATGTAATAGCATCACACTTATCAATTCTTCCTCTTCAATCTTCTGCCACCGTGAACTTTGGAAAATTTGAAATTTGAAATTATAGGTCAACTATAGAAGCCACCTGCCTCTACATTGCATCAACTATAGACACCATCCACCCTATAAGGGTTAAACCAGTAAAGTGCCTGGAAGGCGATTGACGAGCGAAGCTGTCAGTAATGAAACAGTGGAAGCACCCTGCAGATTGTGCACTTGACTAATATTCAGATCACTCTAGCAAAAAACATTGCAAGAGTCGAATGGTTGTGCTATGTACTGTTGGATAGGAAATTTCATTTTGTGTTTATTGGTGTCCACTTTTGTTGAGACAAACAAAAGTTGATGAAAACCTGCAAAAACTGAAGTTTGGTTTACAAAATCCCAATTTTGACACACTTCTACTTTTTACAAGTTACCCTTTGACTTCAGCCAATAGAAGAGATGAAAGCTATATCATATAAAATTGATAGAGTTGTGTTGTCATATGGTGCAAATTTTGTTACAATCGGCTATGTTGTTGAAGAGATATTAGTGTTTGAAGAGTGTTATAGTTGAGCTGGGCTGGATCAGGCAGCTCAAAATGAAACAACAATCTCCTTAGAAAACTTTGCTTTGCTTTATATAAAAAATCTGATGTAAATCAAGTAAATAGATTTTTTATTTTATTTGTTTTAAATCATGATTTTATTCAACTCTTGTACAAATATGTTTTGTTACTTTTGTTATGTTAGTTTTAATTGCAATGTTGCTTTCAAGGGACAAGAATGTACAGCAAGAACTTGCAGAACTCGGACAGAAGTGAATTACTGGATCTGAACACCTGATTAGGTAAAGAAGCACAGCTGCACAAGCAAAGAAGAAACACTACTACCATGAATGCCCAAGACTTGTATGACAATGTGCTGCAGGGAAGGGAGTGTAAGTCATTTCAGTTCAGTGATGATAACTTCTCACCCAAGTCTAACCTGGCTGTGTCCCCACACTACACCACCCTCTCTGGCATTCCATGCCGATGACTCTCACTCTCCTCCAGTACTTGTGACACGCCTCGGTCCAGCCTCTTTGACTCAACTGAATTTTCAATCAGCTTATCGCCAGACAACCATGGTTCCAACTGTGGGCACATTTATCCCATAGAACGATCACATTCAGAAATGGGTGCCAGTACTGTGGAGACCAAACTCAGGAAACTGGATCCACTCAGGTCATCCTCTGATCCAGAGATGAATTGTTGCCACTCAGAAACTCATGTCTCTATAATGAAGGCTTTAAACAAAAGTTATAAACGTGAAGAGAATCTCACTGGTGACTTCTCCAAGGCTCTGTTGCTTCCTATCCTTGAGATTGGGAAACACCCAGACCTTCAGTCTATAAATGTTCATACTCTAGCTGATGTTATTAAGGGCAAGTACAATGATAAACTTGCCTCCTACAGAATTATTGACCGTAGGTACCCGTATGAATATGACGGAGGGCACATAAAGGGGGCAGAATTGCGGCACTTGCCAGAGTTAGTGACTCAGAACCCAAGAGCTAAGAAAGGTGTTTCACTTATGCCACTATAAGGCCTTCCTTGAGCTTATTTCATTATTTTCCCTATATCATTCTCTCCATCTTATGTTCTACAGTCCCTCCTTTCTAATGCATGAGACTTGCATTGCTCAAACTAAACTTTTTATTGGGCTTATTAGAAATTAGGTCATTTATTGTTTAATTGTGTTATTTTACTGAGGATGTTTAATATTTTCATGTCATTCATCCATTAACAAACCTTTTTATTGGCTTTATTAGAGATTAGGTAATTTATTTTATTTAATTGTGTTATTTGACTGAGGTTGTTTAATATTTTCATGTCCTTCATTCCTTCCTGTCAAATTCATTAACCTTGCAATGTTCAGACAACACTTGTATAGTGTGAATACTTTGGTATTTTTTGTTTTGTTTTACTGAGATTGTTTAATATTTTTATATCATCCACAAATTCACAAAACTTGCAATACTTAAACAAAACCTCTAATCTCTGGATTGGAGATTGGAGATTGGAGGCATTCTGTTCTGTCTTACTGTGTTCTGTTTTACTTATATAATCTGTGGATTGGAGATCAGGCATTCTGTTCTGTCTTACTCTGTTGTTTTATTTATTTAATCTATGGATTAGAGATCAGGCATTCTATTCTGTCTTACTGTGTTCTGTTTTACTTATTTTCATATGTCCTGTCAAATTTGTGAGACTCACAATACTCAAACAAAATTTGCAATGTATGGATTGCAGATTAGGTATTTTATTCTGTTTCATTGTGTTCTGTTTCACTAAGATTATTTAATATTTTCAGCCCAAGAGTGACACCACCATTGATGAGACACCCGAGGACAACCTCTGGCTACAACTGGGCTTTACTGTGGACTCTGAGACAGGTAAGCTTTGGGGATCATTAGCTTTAGTCATCAATACTTAATTAGCATTGGTGAAAACTAGTGTGCATTCTTTCATTTATTTTTAAGAGGTTGCCATTTCTGTGATAGTGGTGCCTTAAGCTGACTAATGTTCTTTTATGTAGAGAGACAAGAATATGATGTACTATCTAACAATTTAATATTGTCTTAGCTAAGTAAATGCTCACAATTGGCCAGTTATAAAGACCTGGCCATTTCTGCAACAGTAGCATCTCATGTTGACTGAAGTTTTACCATCTTAGAGAGAGAAAAAAAAAGGATGCATTCATTGTGTAGCTATTCATATATTAGCTGACACTGTGCCTCCATGATAAAGTGGGTCGTGTACTTGACTACGAATCTGTGGGCCCTGATTTGAATCTGGGCTGGGGCAGTTGATGCATAGTTCACCCATTTGTCATCCTTTGGATTGGTTGGTAAAGACTACCTGGGGAAGCATGGGGAAGGTAAACTATGGAAAATTGAATATCCCTTACCTCTGTGCCCTTGGGTAAGGGATATAATCCATCTCAGTTTCAGTGGTGTACACGGAGATGAGGTCATGTGCAGCTATAACTTGTGCTCCCAATTTTACCTTGACCTCAAATGTATGCTCATGAATGCCTGTTTATGTCTGTGATGCACAGTTGCAGGGTCTTTTAATCAGAATGAGTATGGTATGGTCTCGTGGAATGTCAGTTCACCTATTAATGCTTAGATTTCTTCATAAATACCTCTTCTAGTGTCTCAGGCACATTGACAATCTGCTGAAGATATTGGTAATGCTCCATACTCTTGGATATCTTGGTGTTGAAGGTTTGGATCAAGGCATAAGCTAGCTAACTCTCTCTCTCTCTCTCTCTCTCTCTCTCTCTCTCTCTCTCTCTCTCTCTCTCTCTCTCTCTCTCTCTCTCTCTCTCTCTCTCTCTCTCTCTCTCTCTCTCTCTCTCTCTCTCTCTCTCTCTCTCTCTCTCTCTCTCTCTCTCTCTCTCTTGCTTTCATTAATGATTCATGATTCAGAGTCCTGCAGAAAGAGTGAAGTCTGTGCTGCTTGGCAGATGCAGATGACAAGGTTGATCTTAACTTAGTATTTTGGAAAGGGAGGATTGGCTTGGTTTGATGCTGAAATTGGCTGCTCCTGGCTTGTTCCTTACTCCTGATAGAATGAGCCAATTTCAAGTCTGGTACTCCTTCCATCACTACATTAAAATCTACTTCCTCATTCTCTTCTTTGCTTTCTCATGGTGAACTGCTGGAGACATTTGATTCTCCTTTGTTGTAAGGAGAGCTGTAGCCTCTGTATGGGAGACATTAAAGAAAGTATCCACTTTCAGTGGCTTCATATCCATAGTCTGAGTGTAACATTCTGGAGTGATATGTGGTGAAAAGATCCTTCTCTTGATCTGATCCTTAATGCAGCATCTGTTTGTGCATTCATGACAGTTCTCCATTCATCACTAATAAACATGACCTCTTCTTTGTTTCACAGATATCCCTCTTACATATGATGCTCTTCACACCATCTGTCCATTTCATTTCTGGTTCTCTTCTCAGCCTTACACCTCACACATCCTCACCACTTAGCCCTGTTCTTCCTCTCAGCATGCCCAAACCATTAGTGATAGGAGGTATAAAGCCCCTCAGATTGTTTGGGACTGGAATTGCTTATGGTCCTGATGTCCAAGGCACTGCACTTTATACCTCATGGTAGAAATATTTGTCCCACCTTCAGATATATTTTTCAAGTGTTTTTCTGATGCTCCAAAGGGAAGGCATGTTATTGTCATTACACTTTCTGCTCTACTCAGTCAGCCTATTCTCTTTCCACATCAGTTATCCTTCACATTTCATTGTTCACAACTGACTCATTATTCAATCCTTATGTGTTACTCCAGACATACTCTTCAGATATCTCATCTCAATGACATTCATTTTCCCTCTCTCCTTGGTTTCCGAGTTTCATGTTTCAGTTTCATTAAATATAGTCACCACTAATACCCCATCCTAAAAGTTTTCTTTGCATTTATTGGAGGTAAAATACATCCATATATATACAGTTTTCAGTCTTCCCCACACCTTTCTTGCATCATTCATTCTAATTTTCATTCATGCACATATTCTTCCATCCACAGCAACTTACAAACCTAAGCTGCTTAAAACAGGCTACTTCATACGGTCTTAATCACCTATATCTTCCCACCTGGTTGGCATCCTCCTTGAAGAGGGTAGCCAGGTCAAGACACATACAACATGCCTTGTCTTATTGTAGAAACAAAAATACTGAACAGAAATTCCCTCTCCTTTCACTGCACCCCTCTCAGTTACCTTTTCTAAAAGAAGCAGTATTTTTTTCAAGGTAGCTGTAAAGTGTACAGTGAGGCTGTATCTTCCTGCCACAGAAGGGAATCTTGACTATAACCAACAGAAATGAGCAGATGACATGATTGGGTTTTGCACAACAATGCACAATGAGTTTGCTGCTTTATGTGTCTTCCTACCACAGAAGGAAATCTTGACTATAACTAATGGAAATGAGCAGATGACATGATTGGGTTTAGCACAGCAGTGCACAATGAGGTTGCTGCTTCATTATGATGGCACACTTTGCCTTATGATTACTAGTTATCTCCATATATATTATATGAATGTGAAATAGCCAGAACTTCAGCCAGCTTGAAGTACAGTTCCCTCTACTTCCATGTTCATCACTTAGCATTGCCTGTGTGTGAATTGTCTGCTGTGAACCACTGCACCTGATTCGACTTACATCCAAGACACGTTCCACTCGTTATGAGTAAGAGGGAGGGTGATGGAGGGATTGATGAGATTTGTCTGAGGTATGAGTGAAAGCAGGTGGTTCACAACATTGGCAGTGCTAAGTGATGAACATGGAAGTGGAGGGGACTGTACTGATTTGAAAATTATATGAAATTTCATGCACAGTGTTATCTCATAAGGAAACAGTATTGTACTTCACTCTAGCAGCATTGCATTTGCCTCATATGCCCCACCACTAAGTCATCCTTGGTAACCTGCCAGGAGGAGGCAGTAGACACCTGCCGAAACGATAATTACTTCCAGTGAGGTCTAAAGCACTGTTCAGGGGGTGCTGTGAACTTATCATTAAACCCAGCTGTGACCTCACTGAACGTTTCCCTTTGTGTCTCACAACACAAGGGGGCAGTCACAGCCTGCCCTCTAAAGACAACTCTCTTCCTCCACACAAAACTACAAGCACCTAATAACACACACACCCTTCACTCAAAAATTTTAAAATCATGGCAACTCCTACACCAGCCTCGGAGTCCCCATCTGGGGAGGAGTCCATAAATGTCCCCAGGTCGGACTGCCTTTCTGTCGACGACCCCAAGTGTCTTGACACCCCCTTCAACTTTTCTTCATTAACTTCTGCAACATTCGCGGTCTAAGATCTAATTTTCAATCTGTATAACACCACCTCTCCTCTTCTAAACCTCATCTTCTTTTCCTCACTGAAACTCAGGTGTCTGAGGCAACTGACAGTAGCCCCTTTTCTGTTCCCTCCTACTTTCTCTATCCTCATTTTCGATCCAAAGCTGGATGCTGCGTTTATGTGCGCAATGACTTAACCTGCTCTCGTGCCCACGCTCTTGAATCTTCCAAGTTTTCCACCATCTGGCTACGACTACAGAACCACTCTCATACTAAATTTATCTGTGCTGTATACCTCTCTCCTAACTCCTCTGACTATAAGAAATTCTTTGACTACTTAACTTCCAAAGTGGAGCACATTCTGACCCTCTTCCCTTTTGCAGAGATCTCCATTCTTGGAGACTTCAATGTTCACCACCAGCTTTGGCTTTCCTCTCCCTTCACTGACCATCCTGGTGAACTAGCCTACAACTTTGCTATCCTTCATGACCTAGAGCAATTGGTGCAACACCCTACTCGTATTCCTGACCGTCTTGGAGATACGTCCAACATTCTTGACCTTTTCCTGACCTCTAATCCTTCTGCTTATGCTGTCACCCTTTCTTCTCCGTTGGGCTCCTCCGATCACAATCTCATATCTTTATCTTGTCCTATCACTCCAATCCCTCCTCAGGATCCCCCTAAGCGAAGGTGCCTCTGGCGTTTTGCCTCTGCTAGTTGGGGGGACCTGAGGAGGTATTTTGCTGATTTTCCTTGGAATGACTACTGCTTCCGTGTCAGAGACCCGTCTTTGTGTGCTGAGCGCATAACAGAGGTGATAGTGTCTGGCATGGAGGCGTACATTCCTCACTCTTTTTCTCGTCCTAAACCTTCTAAACCTTGGTTTAACACAGCTTGTTCTCGTGCTATACATGATAGAGAGGTGGCCCACAAAAGGTACTTAAGCCTTCCATCACCAGAATCTCATGCACTTTATATTTCTGCCCGGAACCATGCCAAGTCTGTTCTCCAACTAGCCAAAAACTCCTTCATTAACAGAAAATGTCAAAACCTTTCAAGATCTAACTCCCCTCGTGATTTCTGGCATCTAGCCAAAAATATCTCCAATAACTTTGCTTCTTCTTCTTTCCCTCCTCTACTTCAGCCAGATGGCACCACTGCTATCACATCTATTTCTAAAGCTGAACTCTTTGCTCAAACCTTTGCTAAAAACTCTACCTTGGACGATTCTGGGCTTGTTCCTCCCTCTCCTCCACCCTCTGACTACTTCATGCTACCTATTAAAATTCTTCGCAATGATGTTTTCCATGCCCTCGCTGGCCTAAACCCTCGGAAGGCTTATGGACCTGATGGGGTCCCTCCTATTGTTCTCCGAAACTGTGCCTCCATGCTTGCACCTTGCCTAGTCAAACTCTTTCAGCTCTGTCTGTCAACATCTACCTTTCCTTCTTGCTGGAAGTTTGCCTACATTCAACCTGTTCCTAAAAAGGGTGACCGCTCTAATCCCTCAAACTACCATCCTATTGCTTTAATTTCCTGCTTATCTAAAGTTTTTGAATCTATCCTCAACAGGAAGATTCTTAAACATCTATCACTTCACAACCTTCTATCTGATTGCCAGTATGGGTTCCGTCAAGGCCGCTCTACTGGTGATCTTCTAGCTTTCCTTACTGAGTCTTGGTCATCCTCTTTTAGAGATTTTGGTGAAACTTTTGCTGTTGCCTTGGACATATCAAAAGCCTTTGATAGAGTCTGGCACAAAGCTTTGATTTCCAAACTACCCTCTTACGGTTTCTATCCTTCTCTCTGTAACTTCATCTCAAGTTTTCTTTCTGACCGTTCTATTGCTGCTGTGGTAGATGGTCACTGTTCTTCTCCTAAATCTATTAACAGTGGTGTTCCTCAGGGTTCTGTCCTGTCACTCACTCTCTTCTTATTATTTATTAATGATCTTCTAAACCAAACTTCTTGTCCTATCCACTCCTACGCTGATGATACCACCCTGCACTTTTCCAAGTCTTTTCATAGACGTCCAACCTTTCAGGAGGTAAACATATCACGCAGGGAAGCCACAGAACGCCTGACTTCTGATCTTTCTAAAATTTCTGATTGGGGCAGAGCAAACTTGGTATTGTTCAATGCCTCAAAAACTCAATTCTTCCATCTATCAACTCGACACAACCTTCCAGACAACTATCCCCTCTTCTTCAATGACACTCAACTGTCCCCCTCTTCTACACTGAACATCCTCGGTCTGTCCTTTACTTATAATCTGAACTGGAAACTTCACATCTCATCTCTAGCTAAAACAGCTTCTATGAAGTTAGGTGTTCTGAGACGTCTCCGCCAGTTTTTCTCACCCCCTCAGCTGCTAACTCTGTACAAGGGCCTTATCCATCCATGTATGGAATATGCTTCACATGTCTGGGGGGGTTCCACTCATACTGCTCTTCTAGACAGGGTGGAATCAAAAGCTTTTCGTCTCATCAACCCCTCTCCTCTAACTGACTGTCTTCAGCCTCTCTCTTACCGCCGCAATGTTGCATATCTAGCTGTCTTCTACCGCTATTTTCATGCTTACTGCTCTTTTGATCTTGCTAACTGCATGCCTCCCCTCCTTCCGCGGCCTCGCTGCACAAGACTTTCTTCTTTCTCTCACCCCTATTCTGTCCACCTCTCTAACGCAAGAGTTAACCAGTATTCTCAGTCATTCATCCCTTTCTCTGGTAAACTCTGGAACTCCCTGCCTGCTTCTGTATTTCCACCTTCCTACGACTTGAATTCCTTC
>NC_087173.1:20770222-20802722 GCF_035594125.1 Scylla paramamosain
ATTCATTATTATTTGTAAGAAAGAGTTAAATGAGTCAGCTCGTAATTCATATCTGTTAGATAATCTGACTGAAACTCTTTTTTCTGTTGAGCTTTTTTTAAAAATAGCAATGAAGCAGGTTTAAAAAGTCTTCATTGAATCTCCTTTAGTCATTAGAGAGAAAAGGAATGGTAAATACTAAATATGCAAAGGTAAATGCTATAAGAGTTGACTGATGCTAGTAGGTAAATGATATACTGGTCGTACTCCTCAGTTTAAAATGAAGTAGCAATATATATATATATATATATATATATATATATATATATATATATATATATATATATATATATATATATATATATATATATATATATATATAATATATAATATATACAGCAAGTGTTTCAATGAATCATGGAGTGTGCTACTTGTGTTATGCTCAATCCGTGCTCAAAACTGACAAGTCACCAATATTTTGGATACCAGCACCATCCTGAATTGTCATCCTCAGTCCTTCTTGTCATGGTTGTTTTCCCTGCATCATCCTGACTCCCAGAGTGAAGTGTAGGACTGTCACACTGCCTTAACATGGCACACTTGTGTTAGGTAGCCTTTTAACACCTCCATGTATTTGTATCATGATGGGAGGCCAACGCTTCTGCAGGTATGAATGAAGGAATTAGTGAGTTCTGGGCCAGGCAAGCAACATGCTGTGAATGAGGGTGATAGGTGGGAATATTTAGGAATGTTTCATATATGGACTGCCATGTGCAGACCTGATTTTTTGCTGCTTCCCTTGTTTTCTTATGTTCTTATGTTAACATATTCATAGTTCATCACCAAAGTATTTGCCCAAAAATATGTTAAGTAACACAATAAAATAAAATGCTTTGACTGAATTATAATGCAGTGTTACTTTTCATCACTACTTTTATGTAATATTACCATTTAATAATGTATGAGTTATTGTACCAGTAAAGTAAGTAGGTGTGAGGAGATGCTGGGTGATGAGGGCAAGTGCAGGAGGATGTGTAGTGTGTGTGTTAATGGAAAGGGTTGGGGTGGAAGACACTTGTAGCCATGCAAAAAGGGTGGTGACAGGAGGCCAGCACCTGTACTGTCACTGGCTGATGGAGGGAAAGAAGGAGTGGAGTGGGGTGGGAGATGAGTGTGATAAGAGATGCATTAAGGAGATGGAAGATTGTCAGGAGGTGTAATTACATGGCAGTTGGTTGGCAGTCATCTGTAGGGACAGCAAGATAATTTAGGGACAGTACTGTTTATTCTTCAGCAATTACTTTTGTATAGCAAAGATTATGTAATAGATAACCAATGTTATATCACTTTTATTGCAAATGCTTCCCATTCAAGACTGGTCCTGTATTATGTAATTGTTCAATAGAAAATATGTGAAAATAGCTTTGTATTGGAAATTATTCAAAATGATCTATAAAAAGGATCTTTAGTAATGGAAACAGGTACATTCACTGATACTTAGTGTATGCATTTGCTGAAAGGTCACAGATTCATAATATTAAAAACTCATTAATGTTAATGTTATGGCACACTCACAAACAAGAGGTCATGAACATGTTGAAGCAGAACAAGTCCAGCATTGTTGTGGATGCATCCACGGATATATCTGTGTGTCAGAATTGATGCATCATGGTAAGAGTGGTTGAAGGAAATGCTGTTGTTACCAAATGTTGGGATTTAGTGCCGTTATTTAGCAGTGATCCTAGTCAAGCTAATGAAGGTGCTACAGCTGCCAGGTTGTTTTCAGAGATAATGAAAACCTTGACTGAAAATGGCATACCTACTTGTAATATGATTGGCTTTGGTTGTGATGGATGCAGCACTATGATAGGGCCTAATAACTCTGTGAGTAGCAGGTTAAAGGAACTTTGCCCAGGAATCTTTATTATGAAATGTGTGTGCCATTCTGCCCATACATGTGTCTCTGAACAATTACCTGATGCTACTGAACAACTACCTCATCATGTCCACAACACATTCAACAACTCTTCAAAACGATTGGCACAATTTGTAGAATTTCAAGAGTTTGCTAGGGCTCAAAAGTTTAGGATTTTATTGCCATGTAGAACGTGCTGGCTTTCCTACACGGCTGTTGTGAAAAGGATGCTTGAGCAGTGGGGCCCTCTTCAGATGTTCCTTACTGAATTAAACTTTCAACAGACGAAACTTTGTGGTAGCACAGTTAGAAGTGCTTATGAACAACTGCACAAAACATTTACCAGGCTTTACTACTCAGTATTACCAACTACTATTACTATTACTATTACTATTCAGTATTACCAACGTTTACTCAGCTGAACCTTTTATTTCGAAGTGAAAGAGTGGTCATAACACACACACACACACACACACTCACACACACACATGTAGAAACTATAATAAGTCTTTTTTGTCACACACACACACACACACACACACTGTAATCCATCTGACCCAAAACTTTCATGAATTTAGAGAGGAAAGGAAAACTTGAAAAGATTTACAATAAAAACATAAATCAGCTGTTTTTTTTTCTTTTTCGAGGGAAGGAAATGAAAGGAAAAGGGGAAAAAATAGTGGGTTGTGAATGGATTCTGCACTGTGTGTGTGTGTGTGTGTGTGTGTGTGTGTGTGTGTGTGTGTGTGTGTGTGTGTGTGGAGAGAGAGAGAGAGAGAGAGAGAGAGAGAGAGAGAGAGAGAGTTATTATCTATACAACATTACTTCTCTCTCTCTCTCTCTCTCTCTCTCTCTCTCTCTCTCTCTCTCTCTCTCTCTCTCTCTCTCTCTCTCTCTCTCTCTCTCTCTCTCTCTCTCACATTACAAATTAAGAGGAAACCCAATAGTTAAGGAAATATATTAAGACCAAGGGGAAACTTCGCGCCAAGGGGAAATTAGAGGGAAATTTTTTAGGCTCTTTTGAAAATAGAGGCAAAATTAACTATGAAAAAAATAGAAAGAAAAAAAAACAAGGAGAAAAAAAGTTAAGGGAATCAATTTAGGGTGAGAGGAAAGTTTTGGGGTCAAGGGGAAAATCTGAGGGGAAATTTTTAAAATACTCAACAACTATAACACCTGCCAAAAAATAAATAAATAAAATAAAATAAATAAATAAAAAAAAAAAAAAACGCGAGAAAACCTTTAGATTATCACAACGCGAAAATTAACACACGCTAAATTGGATGCGTCATTAATTAATAGTCATTGGGACTGTTACCCCCCCCAATAGTTCATAGCCCCTCCCCTATTCATTGCCACCCCCCCCCCCTGCCTTGAGGAACACCTTCACTTATGGCATACTATTGATGTGCTTTTTTTGACCAGATTTGAGCCATTTTTACCTCGAATTACATATACATACATATTGTCTCCTTGCAATAATTATGATAGTCTTCCTGGCTTAATTCTTGTTTATTAATTATTCCTTATGTGTTTATTAATTATCATTTGTCTAATTCCTTATGTTTTACTTAGCCTCGGTATTTAAGGAATTTTATTTTTTATTTTTTCACTTTCTGACTGTGGCCCTTGCAATGAACGGCTTAATAATTTATTTCTCGTTGTTTAATGGAATTTTTAGCACTTTAATGATTAGAGTTCCTCACCAGTCATTTTATTCGTGAGAGAGAGAGAGAGAGAGAGAGAGAGAGAGAGAGAGAGAGAGAGTTTGAGTCTACATGAATGATAAAAAAAAGATAATAATCAGTTACAATATTTTATTTATATACAAGAAAAATGCATGATAATAATAATAATAATAATAATAATAATAATAATAATAATAATATTTAAATACAAGGAGGAAAATGTGTAATAATAATAATAATAATAATAATAATAATAATAATAATAATAATAACAATAATAACAATAACTGCTTTTATCATACTGACACAGATAAATAGTTTTATAAATAGTTTATTGACCATAAACATTATTATAACCAACAAATTAAATAGAACAGGTAAACATTTCCAAACGTAGTGAGTGACACACAGAAGACTGGTGACAAAAGGTAACCTAGCCCATTAAATGATTGGCTGTCTCAGGCTTCCACATCATCAGTGGAGCACCGCTTCTGACCACTCAGGGATGGACAAGCGGAGACAAGAATGGAAACAAATCAGGAATTATATCAATCCATAGCTTTATCATAGTTCTAAGTCATAAATAAATAAATAAATGAGTCAATGTCTTCAGCAATAATTACAAGATAAGCTTTAATAATAAAAAGTATGTATAAATGGATGAAATGTGGTCAGCTTCAGCAATGCCGGCTTCTTGTTATCCTGAACACCGGTCTCATACTGGATAGAGACAGTAATGTATGGGGGTTTGATGCAATACAATTTTATATGTTAACACTAGCAACATTTCATATAAGGATAAAAACTTGCATAAACTTCCTGTGTGTGTTTTTCTACTAAGATGCAATTGTTAGGTGACCATTTGAACTTGCAGATGATCTTGACAGTGACTTCCTATCCTTAAACCATAACATCCCTACTACAGTGGCTCAACACCATCACTTGCTGCTTGTCCACTAGTACATCATGAAGACTGCAACGTTCATGCCAGCTACACTATACAAGTATTTACAGATTAATGGTTGCATTTTCAAAAGATCGCTGATACAAGAAAGTGTATAAATATTGTGAAAGCTTCTAGTCAATGTCATATCATTTGCTTCAACAGAGGAAGAATAATTCAATCTTCCTGAATATTACAAATGAGATTTTATAGGCATTAACTTAACCATGTCATTCTAAATTATTCTACCTAGTTTCCAGGGACTTCACCAGTGAGTAGATTAAGTATTGCAATATGCAGGAACTTAACCAGCACACAGGGAAGACAGTGGCAAATTAAGATATAAGAGGGGTGGCCACAGGAACTAGCCCAGCCATCTCCATACCCATGAATTTTGGTTGGTGTGCCATTGGGGTGAAAGCAGAAAGTGATGCGCATACATTTTAGTAAGATTTAAGAATAGTGTGACCTTTGCAATGTTTTCTCCTTCAGTCAGCTGCATAAAAATGACATCTGGGAAAAAATATTGATCAGTCTTTTGAAAATCCAGCATCACCTGAGTATTACACCATTAATTAACCTTGTGTGTAAGTTAGTGCAGTACTGTATAAGTGCTAAGGTCCACAACCAAATATTTGTTATGCAAATATTTCTGGTACCACTTTCTACACATGTTGCTCTATAAAAAAAATTAATGTATAATTTTGAGTGGTTTTGGTTGTGCTGTGTTAAGAAAAGTTAGTGTTTGACATCACAAGTTTTTTTGGGCAAGACTATTTGCATTAAGGAAGCCCCACATTGCTATTTTTAAAAGTAATAAATAATGTTTTAAAAATAAATGTTGCCACATGAAATTTCAGTATTTTCTTGCAGTGTTAGTTACTAAAGACAGCATTGTAAAGCTGAGAATATCTTGAGGCAACTGTATTAAAAGAACAAAACCCATGACCATAGTGTAATTCATAATTGCTAGTGAAGGCATATGAAGACACATCATTTACAAACTGTAATGCTTTTGACAAATGAAACTTTGCCAGAACAGACTGCCATAGAGGAGAGAATACAGGTGAAATTGACAAACCACACATCTGTGAACTCAAGCTTCATTCATTAAAGTAATCTGAGGGGAAATTCCAGATTCTTCTGTAGTAATGATATATACACACACTTCATAACAGTTACACACTTTTGACAACATGTAAAAGTGTTTTGTGGCAAAGTTAATGAAGGGTTTTAAAGCAAACTTCACAACTGTTCTTAATTTCAGAACTGGGAAGACTAAGTAATAATATTTACAATACTCTGACAGTTAATTCAGACACACCACACTCATATCACCATTCCTATCACTTGCTTAATATTATGCTTGACCTTGTAAGATCTTCCATATTTCACAGAGGCAGATGGTCACTTGAAAGCAATAGAAGCCATATCAAACACATATCAAAGGCAGTGGCATTCATGTGATGGTCCAGGTCCAGATTCCATACAAGTTGAGCTGTGCTGGATGGGCATCTGCTCGTCATGTCCCAGAGGTGTTCATCGCCCACATAGCAAGACTGCACATCAACAACAAGGTAATCTGAAAGTAAAAGTTGAAATTTACTACATATATTGTGGGATTGTGACTGTCAGTAGAAAATTAAAATGTGATTGGAGAAGGATAAAAGTTTTTCATTTGTTTCAAGCAAGGGTTAGGAAATAGTGAGTCTGTAGAGAGAGAGAGAGAGAGAGAGAGAGAGAGAGAGAGAGAGAGAGAGAGAGAGAGAGAGAGAGAGAGAGAGAGTGAGAGAGAGAGGAAGAGAGAGAGAGAGAGAGAGAGAGATAGAGAGAGAGAGAGAGAGAGTGTGTGTGTGTGTGTGTGTGTGTGTGTGTGTGTGTGTGTGTGTGTGTGTGGTTTTTAAGTATGCTATAGAGGACACCCTTATTCATTGACTACAGCCCACAAACTTGCAATGTCCCCATAGCATAGTTACAGACAACATCCTCTCATATATAAGTCTGTGTCAATCTTTCTGTGATGTACTCCAGCCCAGAGACCCACAGCAGCATTAAGAGTGGAGAGAGAGAGAGAGAGAAGAGAAGACACACAGAATGGATGAATAGAGATGCTGTGGTTTGTTTTTCTAGAGTTATTTTTTGCGTAGATTACGAATATAACATCCGTTTCTTTCTGTGACCCTCCAGTTCTTCGTAAATAGCAGTGCCCCACACGCAATGTCTATCTGAACTATTAAAATTGAGAAGGAAGCAGCAATAAATCGGAATCTCTTGAAATCCATGACTCTCAATTGACGTGCTGATGTTTCGATAGACTTGACAGTACATGCAGGATAGTGAATTGTTATTAGTTATTCATATAATGACATGAATATAATTAGTTAAATATTAGCCAAGAGTGCCATACCATCAGGAGACACAGACAAAACTATATCATTACATGTTTACGTTAAAGGAAATAAACTATCAGCGAAAACCAACCCTTTATTGTTTATTTTATGACAGAGGGCGAGACGGGACCTGCGACTCTCAACACCAATCAACACCTGACAAACTGCGACAATTTCCACACTAAAAAATAAAACGATCTCCCTGTTTTTTTTTTTTTTTTTTGTCAATAGCACCACTAACCACTCCCGAACACAAAAGATGAACGTAAAAATTAACCCCCCTTTAATTAAAAACAATAAAAAATAAAGATAATAGTAAATAAAATTAATATACAAAATAATTAAATATGATAAACTGTCTTAAATTATCTGTTCCTTTACATGCACTCCCACACCACGAGACCCAGACAGCACCACCACGTACTCCTACACCCATCCAGGGACTGAGGCACCCTGCACACATCACGTCTCTCTCTCTTACAACCCCAAAACACATCCAAAACACCCCAAAACGCATCCACACCCACTTAAACACCCAAAAACAGTCTTATCCACCCACAGCCACACCCCTAGCCACCCAAACACACCCAAACTCCTTTAAAAATACCCAAAAAAAACACGTAAAACATCCCAAAACACACCCAAACTCATCCAAAAGTGACGAAAACACATCAAAACACACCCAAACTCATCCAATACTGACCAAAACACCCTAAAACACACCCAAAACACCCCAAAACACACCCAAACACACCCAAAACACCCCAATACACACCCAAAACTGACCCAAACACCCAAACACACCCAAACACACTCAAAACCCCAAAAACACATGAAGAATGCCACAAATGAATAATAAATATTTAAATATATACACATGACACAGGGTGGGAAGGGAGTATTGAGGTGTAGGGGAAAGGAAGGGTGCAACAAGAAGCAGGGAGAGACAGGGAGTAATAAGATGAGACAAACAGCCGGACAAAGAAATTAGACAGGGTTTATTGAGGTGAAGGAGAAACAGGGATAGTTTAATGAGATGCAAGGGTGATACAGGGTGTATTAAGGTCCAGGGGCAGACAGGAAGGGTGTACTAAAGTGTATGAAGACAGGAAGGGTGTATTGAAGTGTGGGACAGACAGACAGACAGACAGACAGACAGACAGACAGACAGAGAGACAGAGAGACAGACAGACAGAGACAGACAGACAGAGAGGGAGGGATTAAAAGAGAAAATTTGAGATAGACAAAGGATATGAGAGAAAGAGAAAGAGAAAGAGAGAGAGAGAGAGAGAGAGAGAGAGAGAGAGTACTAATCATCTCAATCATTCAATAAATTCCTAATATATGTATAGATTTGTGTACACTAGTCTTACCTAATGTGTGTATAGATTTCCAAGCATATACCAGCATCTCTTATGAGTTTGTGTGTTTATATCAGACTTAGCAAAGATTTGGACGTGTCTCTAAATATATACTAGTGTTTGTATACAAGTTTGTGTGTATACTAGACTTATTAAGAGTTTATGTGGGTTTCTAAGAGTATACAAACCATAGCAAGTGTTTATATATGTCTCTATGTGTAAACCAGTGTTTGTGTGTGTATACCAGCATTACATAGTGTTTGTAATGGTTTAAGTGTACACTAGTCCTTTTTAATTGTTACCTTCTCACTATCTCAGCCTTCCAGACCCACCTGAGGCACACAGCGTCACCCCAGTACAGCCCCAAGTTGGTCTGGCTAGCCCCAATGACGATGAAAGCAGGAAACATCATTATCACCTGCTGTGGTTGATGATGGTGGCTTCTACACATACACACACACACACACACACACACACACACACACACACACACACACACACACACACACACACACACACACACACACACACACACATACACACACACACACCTCAGACAGCAATTCCTGGAACAAGAGAGGACAGAACAGCATGCCAGCCACAGCAAGAGTGAGTGTGTGAACAGCCGCGGCCACCAACCAACCAATACTTCCCTAGCAGAAGAACGCGGCCCTCACAGTCGACCCAGTGGTGAAGCCTGTGCCCAATATTATTTATCAAGACTCTCTCTCTCTCTCTCTCTCTCTCTCTCTCTCTCTCTCTCTCTCTCTCTCTCTCTCTCTCTCTCTCTCTCTCTCTCTCTCTCTCTCTCTCTCTCTCTCTCTCTCTCTCTCTCTCTCTCTCTCTCTCTCTCATCCACCATTAGCCAGTCTCCCTCCCTCTCTCACCATTGGTTGGTGGCCTGTACAGCAGACACCCAGTCGTCATGGTGAAGGGATTTTCTCCAAGTACTGTACCTCCACCACTTCCTGCAGGCTCCTCCCACTTTCTTCCAGTCACTCCATAAGCTTGATAATCAGCAGCTGTCCTTCTATACCACAAGCTTCACTCTGGGCAGCTCTCTGGAGGCCTCCGAACCTGTGGGTGTAAGGTTAGGTTAGGTTAAGTTACGTTAAGTTAGGTTAGGCTAGGTTATGTTAGGTTAGGTTGGTTAGGTTAGGCCTGTGGATGGTGTGTGGAGGAGGACAGGACAAGCAGACCAGTGGGAAGGCTGTGGAAGGCCTGTGGATGGTGTGTGGAGGAGGACAGGACAAGCAGACCAGTGGGAAGGCTGTGGAAGGCCTGTGGATGGTGTGTGGAGGAGGACAGGACAAGCAGACCAGTGGGAAGGCTGTGGAAGGCTTGTGGATTTCAAGGTAATGCAACACCACACACCAACACCAGAACAATGCCTCACCTATCCACCTGCAGCCACATCACAGTCTCCCCCTTGTAGGTGATGGCAGGAGTGGTGGTGCTTGTGGTGGTGGTGCGAGGAGGCAAGGCACCCATGGCTGGAAAAGAAGGGGTGAGTGCCTTGAGGCTGCAGGACGGGGTATACAGGTGTGTGGGAGGTGAGAGGGTGGGAGAGAGGGAGTGGGCACGTGGGAGAGAGTAAGTGTGTTCTATGGCAAATTATATATAGGATTTCAAGGGTGTTTTTGTGTATGATAGGGAAAATATTCATACACACATACACACATACATTTTCATCTCCCAAGCACCTCTCCTCTCCTCCTCTTCCCTCTTCCCCTGTCTCGTGCAATAGGTAAACACACACACACACACACACACACATTGATAGAGGGATAGATATTAGCCCAGCATGATTTAAACAACTAATATAACTATCAAAAACACACACACACACACACACACACACACACACACACACACACACACACTTCTCCACAAATCTGAAGGCACTGTGGTTTCCAAGCCCTGAAAGTGAATGAGTGTGCTGAGGGAATAATATTGCACCACTGCCTGCATGAACTTGTCACTAAAGCTGTCATGCGTCTCACACACCTCCTGTCACCGCTCATGCTGGCTGTCAACGCAGAACGCACCCTCCACCACTCATTGTTTGGGGTGACGGTTCTGTGGGAATGGAAGATAATTAGATTTTCTCTCATATCAAGTTGAATTGGTTTAGCTCTCTCTTTCTCTCTCTCTCTCACAATTGATTTCAAAGGCCACAATGATGATTAGCAGAGGTTTTTGTGAGTGTTTCTCCTGACAGTAATGTAGGAATGTTGTTAATTTGTCACTAAAACCATAAAAACATCCTTAAAAACCCGTGGCACTTCGAATAGAGCCTTTTAAAAGTGTGTTTCTCCCATCAGTCGAGAAATGTAGTTATTTATTTACATTTTATACATAACACACACACACACACACACACACACACACACACACACACACACACACACAGGTGGTCTGGCAGGGAAGTGCTATGAGAAATATACAAACGCATAGCAAGGCAAGGCACACAGCTTTCACACTCACTTCACACTCACTCACAACACTCTTTCAACACCTTAACCTTTGTTGGGGAAGAGAAGCACTACTGTCTTAACCTTAAAATACACTTATTATAGCTTATCTCTTACATGTACCAAGACAAGGCACACAACTTTCACTGTTACTCTCACCCACAACAATCTTTCAATGTGTTAACCCTTGTTGGGGAAAAGAACCACTAAAATATTATCTCCTACAAATATATTTAAACACTCACTCAGCACGCAACACCTTAGCCCTTGATGGAGACAAGAAGCACTCCTACCCAACCTTACAAAACCACTAATTAAAATCTTATCTCCTACATATACCAAAACACACAATTTTCACCCTCATTCAGTCAGCACGCAACACCTTAGCCCTTGATGGAGACAAGAAGCACTCCTACCCAACCTTACAAAACCACTAATTAAAATCTTATCTCCTAAATATACCAAAACACACAATTTTCACCCTCATTCACTCAGCACACAACACCTTAGCCCTTGATGGAGACGAACAGCACTCCTACCCAACCTTACAAAACCACTAATTAAAATCTTATCTCTACTTCACTTACCCATCCATACACCAACCTTGTAACTCCACACAAGACAAGACACCACAGTCATCCACATCTATCTATGCCACACTGACTCCTGAAGCTGGTGGAGCATAGGGTGGACCGAAGGGCATCAGCTCCACACTCTGGGATGCCTGTGGGGGAGTTTATCCTGAGACCAGTGAGTACCTCTTCTGTATTCAGGGTCCCCTCCACCCTCTCGCACAGTACCTGAGGGCATGAGGGGGTGGTGAGAGGGTAAGAGGGTATGAGGGAGGAGGGAAGAGATGAAATGTGGTGAAAAACAGAAGAGAACACAGATGAGCAGGAAAATTGAGTGACTGGGTGTTTGAGTGAGCGAGTGAGTGATGGTTTATTGTCTGTCTGACTGAATGAATGAATGAAAAATACTTGCTAAGGGAATGAATTAATATCCACAAACTCACGCATTGACTGAATGGCTATTTGACTGACTGACTGACTGACTGCTGACTAAAAATGATAGGTTAGGAGGGGATAAATACTCGTAATCTCTCTTCAAATGTTAGTTCCTGATGGGGAGGAAGCCCGAGGGAGGGTCAATGGGGTCATGGCGAGAAAGCAAGAGGACGAGAGCAGCTGGTAGGAAACAGCAGCAGGCGGACGACGCTAAGGAGGGAAAAGGTTCGCTACACGAGTCTTCCCTTGTTCCAGTCAAGGTGGCAAGCTGCCTTGGTATTACTGCACTCTACTTATGGTTGTTCTGGATCTCATACTGTAATCTAAACTTGGAAGTCTATATATATATATATATATATATATATATATATATATATATATATATATATATATATATATATATATATATATATATTCAAGCTCTCAACCCTATCTCATCACAAATGAACACATTCACTAAAGCATAAGCTTCTACGAGTGTGATTGAACTAGCAAAACTGAACTGGAAATTAGAGTTGTCTTGCATTGCTTGAGATATATTAGCAATAATAATCATTGATAATGAAGGGGAAGGTTGATAGTAAGGCGGACAGTAAAGTGAACGTCGGCCTCACCAGGCAAAAGTAGCCCGCAGATGGTAGTGTCGCACATCATAGGATGACTCATGAAGCGCGTGACGCTGGTTGTGACATGGATGCTGCTGCTCGCATCACCACGACGTCTACCTCTACTTATTATTACTAAAGCTTTATTGAGCATTATAGTACATTTTTAAATATATACATATAGCACAAAATATACATGAATATACATATAATACACAAAGCGAGCACCAGCCCGCAGGTGGGGGTCTACCTCTATTAATTCGAATTATGATCAGTAATAATTATTTATTTATTCAATATCTTATATGCATAACTGGTACCAAACAAAATATACACCTTTTCTTCAAAATGCATCTCAGCTAAAACTTTTAATGCTATTCTATTTTTTATTTTTTATTTTTTTCACACGTCGAAAGATATTACCAGGCTTGGATTCTAAGAACATGTGGATAGTTCATTGCTTTATATATATATATATATATATATATATATATATATATATATATATATATATATATATATATATATATATATATATTCCCGTGACAAAATGTAGTTAATTACAGTTCGGTGACACTATATATATATATATATATATATATATATATATATATATATATATATATATATATATATATATATATATATATATATATATATATATATATATATATATATATATATATATATATGTATGTATGTATGTATGTATGTATATAGTGTCACCGAAGTGTAATTAAGTACATTTTGTCACGGGAATTCTATGTTTGTACAAGTTCAGTAAATAAGAAAGACGTTCTGGTGAATCTATCCACACGTCTTGAAAAGACAGGAGACAACCTGAGGTTATTGTACTACTGCCCCAGATATTCAAGGAATAGCGAAAATTTCATCTTGATCAAGTCAACGATACCTCATGGAGAGAGAGAGAGAGAGAGAGTCATCAAGGTGTCATACAAAGAGCAGTTTTCAATTCGTTAAGCAGAAGATAATACATTTTTGCAATGTGTTGTGGTGATTTGTATGTTAGAAAAGTCTGGACTAGACGTTCACACAAGGATGACATTGAGTACCGCTGTCATAATGATACCATAACCAGATCAGATTCACGTTCACCAAGAGCAGGCATATTATCAACCCAAGCATTAACTTTGGGATCTCAGCTATAGGAGCACGCTGCACTAACTCAAGTTACTTTCTACATGACTAATTCCGCATGCTTAAACTTCTTCCTATCCTGAAACAAACGCACAATATTATTCGTCTTCATATAACTTTTTTTTCTAGGGCGTACACTAATTTTTTTTTTCTTTCATATCCAATAATCCTTTGCGTTTGAGCCACTTTTTTTTTTTAAGTTACTAGGTTTAGTGTTTATTTCTGGTGGTTAACATTATGTGTGGTAAAGTTATAATTCTTACACTTATTTTCCTTTTTAAATGTACTTGACACTAATCTTTAAACTCATCTCGAAAACCCAGTGCTGTAAATTAACAAGTTACTTCAAAAGAACTCAGACGAATTTGCAAATACAACTGAGAACAAAAGCAAAGATCAAAGTGACACTACAGGTTACCTGAGTGGAAGCGCCAACAACGAAGACGGGGGAGGTGGAAGGCTCGCCAAACAGTGCCCGACTTGAAAACACAGAAACACAGCTGCACTCAGGAGGAAGCGGAAACAACAACTTCAATGACATTGACTACTGGAAACTCACCATGCGAAGCGTCACCATGCAATGACACACAGACACAGAATGAAGGAAACTGCCACAAGCTGAGAAGTGGCAAGAGCTTAGAATACTGAAGTTAATTTGCATCATAAACAAAATCAAATATACGTAAAATTATGGAAATGCACTACTATATAACACGAGAGAGAGAGAGAGAGAGAGAGAGAGAGAGAGAGAGAGAGAGAGAGAGAGAAGAACGCACCAGTAAACACGCACTCCACTTCCAGTCACGGCTGGCACACGACTGACTGCCGCCAGCGACCAGGTAGACCATCAGGCTTCTTTAGCTCCTTTAGAACTCCAGGTGCTCCCTCTAGACTCCTCCCCGCAATTCTTAACACTATTCTTATAGATCCTCCTCCTCCTCGACTCCCCCACCCCCTATGTTTCTCCCCTTGCCGAGAATAATAATCAGAAATGTAATAAGGTGTTGACAGGTATCATTCGCAGCACTAAAAGTCTTTGCTTCATGCATTTTAGCTCTTACTCCGCCCTTCCAACTTTATAAACACAAAACAGATACAAAACACTTTCTACATAACGAAAAGATGATAATCACTACGAGAATAGCTACGAGCTATCAGTGAGGACATTTTATACACTCTGAGCTACGCTTTGTCAAATTCATAAACTAAAATACGTCAGTTTCCTATAAGAATTTGCAAGATATCACTGCTCTCTCTCTCTCTCTCTCTCTCTCTCTCTCTCTCTCTCTCTCTCTCTCTCTCTCTCTCTCTCTCTCTCTCTCTCTCTCTCTCTCTCTCTCTATATATATATATATATATATATATATATATATATATATATATATATATGTTTACTTAGTTATTCACATCATGCCGGGCTAGCTGCCTTCCTCACCAACTGTTTTCTGCGGTAACCATTAATGTCATAATAATTTTATTCAAGCAACTCCTTTGTAGTAGGTAATGAGATGGCCGGCGGACAGTGGGGCTATTTTTCTTCTTTTTCTTCTTTCATTGTTTCTTTCTTATTTCATGTACTTGAGACGGAAAAAGCAGTGCGAATTTGAAAAAGCGAAAAGTGGTAATCATGAACAAAAGCATGAGTAAGCAAGGGCTGGACTGAGCTGAACTGAGGTGAATGCTGTAAACACGAGGAGAATATATGTACTACTACAAGGCGAACGACAAACCTAGACATCAGCGAATGTAAAACTTGAGACTTCAATACGCATTATGTAATCTTGTTCGCACCTTCGGTTGTCTGGGACGTAACCTTCCAAGTATGAATATATCCACCTCGCACAAAAGCCACAGCCATCCATATTCCTGGGTGTTGTATGTGGGCAAAAAATGTAACCTGAAGACTTCTTACTACGAAGGAACTAAACTGATAGATAGATACATTAGATAGATAGATAAATACACACACACACACACACACACACACACGGGGAACAAAAATATAGCAAATTCCAGGAAGTTGGAGTCACTTGGCCAAAAACAAGCTGGTTTGGATTGGCTTGGATTAAGTAAATTGCACGTTTCCCGCATCACTCACCGAGGCAGGTGGGCAGGCGAGGAGTCTCAATTTGGGAAAGTGGAATATGACGCGGTTTTGAAAGTGAGTGTGCGAAGGAAAGAAAAATGTGACTAAATAAAATCACGAGAACAGTTGCTGTCATGAATGTGGAAATCAGGAGGAGGAAGAGGTGACGGTGGAGGTTGTGGGAATAGTAGTGAAAGAGAATCTCTCTCTCTCTCTCTCTCTCTCTCTCTCTCTCTCTCTCTTATTGGCATTAAAGGTGTATTATTACGTGTGACTTTTCAGTATTTAGTTCAAGTAAACCTGATAAAATGATGCAAGATTCTGTAAATTATTTTCGATGGTTTCCTTGGAGTACGTGGTGCAACACATCGTTACTCCTTGCATGTGTTGCTTTACCTTTAGCAATGACTTTGCAATATTTCATCAGATGAAATCTGGGTAAATCATTGACTTTTATATCAACATATGACTGATAATTATCCCAACCTATTCCATGACAGCCATGCATTTCCGCGACTACTACTACCACGCCTGTTGCTGCTGTTACTTTTACATTGAACATAGCAGTACTATGTACAGTGAATGTATTTATCTATTTGCATTGTGACGCCAATGTGTTCGTAGTAGCCCATCTTTTATCATCAAATTATTAGTTTTTCTTTAGATTTATATGAATGGGCTGTGCACACCATTACTTGTATCTCCCAGCACATTCCACTGATGTACTAGTGGTCTATTTGAAAACAACGAGTATCTCTCCATCTTTCTATCTCCTTTCTTGTTAATGAACATAGATGGCTGATGTGAATACTTTTACGTCATCACTGCAACCACTGTCACTACTGCTATCCCCTCACCGTAACTACTCTCATTATCACTACCACCACCAGCACCACCACCACTTCACTCTTACAACCCCAACACTTAAGCAACTTTCACGCAAGATCTCCGCTGTCTGAGGAGGCTGTGGGGGAGAGAGGTAGACGTGGTAAGCACAAAGAGGAAAAGGAGAAACTGATGTTGGGTCCAGAGAGAGAGAGAGAGAGAGAGAGAGAGAGAGAGAGAGAGAGAGAGAGAGAGAGAGAGAGAGAGAGAGAGAGAGAGAGAGAGAGAGAGAGAGAATGTTAATAATGATAGTAACTACAACAAAGATAACACTACTACTGTTGCTAGTATTACTACTACCACTACTACTACTACTATTTCTACCAGTAATAATAATAATAATAATAATAATAATAATAATAATAATAATAATAATAATAATAATAATGATAATAATGGTAATAATAGTAATAATGATAATAATATCTTTCATGGTAATTTGATATTCCACATCTTGAACATCCATTCAATAATAATTTTTCTTTCATAGTCTAATGCCTCAACACTAGTTCCATCCATTTTCAGTTTTCCAGTTCTTGAAAACTAAGAATAGTTTTCATCACTTCCTCTTCTTTCCTCATGTTTACTTGCTGAAGCACCTTGCCACAGCCACCTCCACTTATCATCTCTTTGCATTCAGCAAAATTTCAAAATTTTTTATCTAATTTAATTAATATTCCCTTTCACAAACCTTGTTCTCTCTTACCATCAGGCTACCTAACTCTTCTATCCACGCCTTTCAAGATGCTGTATCTTGTATGAGGCAGCATATTTTTGGGGAAACAATTCAAAAAAATTATTTGATCAGTATCAAACATGCATAACTACAAGAATGTTAATGACATGTCACACTGAGCTGTTCATCTACACTCATCTGCCTTATATATATATATATATATATATATATATATATATATATATATATATATATATATATATATATATATATATATATATATATATATATATATATATATATATATATATATATATATATATATATATATATAACAAAGCCATCCTTAACATCCAATAACATCCAATAACAAAGCCATCCTTAAATTTCACCAAGACTGATTCTGAACTCCTATGAAGATATAAACCTGTGCTTAGTTTCAATAGGTGGAAACAATGTGATTTGTTTTACTGATGACAGTTTCATAGTCAAGGTAAGTACCTGGCCCAAAAAATATGCCTTTGATGTGTGTGTGTGTGTGTGTGTGTGTGTGTGCGTGTGTCATTCACCTATTCACCTACAGTCATCTGCTGGTCACCCAGCCAGCCGTTCCCCTACAGAAAGAGCTCAGAACTTGTTCTGTTACTAGTCAGCGACCAATCAATGTGTCAACAGCATATAATAATTACCAGCTTAGTGTGAGGACCATGTGTCAATTGTCTCTCCATTCATCCCTGCATATCTCTATCAATCTATTTCCGACACTACTAGCCCAAACCAAGAATTTGTCTATTATTGGGAGTAAGTATTACTTGGGTTTAACTTAATTTCTTTATCTTGTTATAGGCAATCTTGTTAATTAATTGTTTTACTCTGTTTTTATTAAGAGTCATCCTCTATGTGCTGCAAAGGCCTATAAAAGGTGATTAAAGAAAGAAAAGGGCAAGGAATGGTAGGGAAATGAAAACAACAATATATCATATATTCTGATTATTTACAAGGTCTTCAGGCATCTGCTGTATTTTCTATTGGATTAGATGGGAAAAAAATAAATAAAAATTACCCTGCATCTAATACAGAACACAGAAGAGGTAGTGAAATATGGTTAAGGGGATATGGGGTGATCTGTGTTCAGAAGTAGTGCGCTGAACACTATTTATCAAAGACTTGGTTCTGTTGTGGCAAAGCAATCATTTGTGTCAGATGATTAATTCCCCCCCTCCCCCTCTCAAAACACAATAAATTTTCTCTTTTTCAAAATCTCCTTATAAAATATGGGTGTGATGTGGAGGTGTATCTAATCCACCAGCAAATACTGCATGCATCCATTGTGCATAAAACCTGAAATTTACAATAATAAAATTCTACAAGAGAAACATGAATGGCAACTTGCCTTGAAATACTCAGCATTGTCCAATTGTAATTATGAAACCTCTATAGCTCCCAACTCTTTAAGCAACTTCTCTTTTTGGTTGAAGTAGTTCTTGTACCATTCAATATGTGCTTGTTTTCGCTCCACAGTTAGATGAGGATTCTTTGAGAGTCCAGTGCAAACCAGCTCCATGAAGTGTCTGATGGGGCCACGTTTTGGGCACCATCCTTCCAAGTGTCTCTCAAGGAAGACATGCTCATGGAATCCCACTTTCATTTCCTCCACCAAACCTGCTGAGATGGAAGGAGAAGGCATTGAGAAATTATTTATGTTTGGTTGTTAATATGAACAAAAAAATACAACAACAGAAAACTGCCAAATGACACACTAATTAAAAGAGCATTTTCTTGAATAATTTGTATAACTATATACTTTACTTAAGGTAGTTAGTGTTGAGATAACTATACCTGCTTCATTATCAGTGGGGAAGGTCCACAGCTTGCCTTGCTAAGTCCACTGTATCATCTCCACAAAGGCATTACTAGGAGGATGCTGCATACTCTGCTCCAGCTCATGTAGGTACAATCTCTCCCATGTGGGCAACACTGATATTGGAGCAGCAGGTCCATGGGTATCTTCTTCCCTTTTCTTAAATATCCCCAAAGGTTGACCTCCAAAGAGATCAACATGAGCCCTGCACATAGAGTGTGGTGTAGAGAAAACACTGTGACCTGGAAAATAACAGTAGTTTATCTAAAATGTATGACGTACAACATGTTGGGCAGCACAAGGCAGCTACATGGAACAGGCCCACCAAAACCTTGGACCAGTAATGTTTCAGTAAAGACACAGAGAAGGTCCATGTTTCCTTGCTCCTTGGAAACAAAATAAGGATAATCATTAAAAACTTAATCCAAAACTTCAAGTCAAAAGACCACAAACTTTTTTTTTTATGGGAGTTATGAGGTATTCCCTTAGGACACAGACTAATTATGAGCATCCTTTTCAGTGGATCAAGTCATGAAATACAGCATGTACTGAAATTATCAAAAGAAGGGAGCAGAAAGAGACCATCTTAATTCACATAGCATTCATGTACACCTCTCTCAACAAACCTGAGCACAGATGAATCCCGAGGCTGAATGTAGGGCTTGAGGGCTCGGGGCTGGTCTTTCGGGTCAACGTGGTACCCTTGCCTGACCTCGGTACCAGAAGGAAGGTGACATGGCACTTCCTCCATCCCTGATTGTGGCTTTCTCTCCACCTTCATGCCCACAAACAATTTCACTGCAACAAGAGAAATTATGCACAGCCACTAATGTCAGTGGAGCAAGAAAATTTACCAGATAGGATAAAAGAACTGCCACAAATGTATTTTTATCAAAAAAGGTACTCTGCAATAAGTACATACACTGAAGAAATTCACTGAATACAATAGCGTTGATTACAAAATCTAAAAGTACAAGAATGAGTAAAAAACTGCACAAAATTTGCCAAACATGAATTTGCATAATTCATCTTTTCCAAATTGTTACTTACAGTGATCTGTCTTAATGGGTTGGAGTGTATCATGAGTTAAGTTTGTTGGAACACTAACACTGCAGTGAAATAGTGTAAAGAGACACATGCATCAGAGCTGTCTTTAGGTTACATCAGTTCTTGGCTGAACACCAGTACTATAATAGCTCATTTATAAGTCTGGTCTACCAGAATATAACTCCATTCAGCCAAAATGTAGGTCAGAATCAAAAAGCTTCAGCAGGCAGGATATTTTTTCCAAAACAAGAGTTGCTGTCTGATGGTTTGACACTGTTGTCCCTCTCTACCTCACAAATAAGACAACAATAATGCACAAAGGAAAAGATTCAGTAGTATATGTATCTCTATAAGAAATGTAGACAATGGTTCGTTAACTGAAAGTAGGTGAAGAATGTTTAAGATTGTATATCTTCAATCTCTACTAAGCTGAGACTGAAGATGATGATAATAAGATGATCAGATATAAAGGCAAGAAACAGAATTGCCAGGAAAGATCCAGCAATTATTCACTTATACCACTTATAGTTTGATATGGGTATCATCTTAACTAACTGGTACAAGCTTAAATAAGAATGCAACTACAGAAATTTGGGGTTATCTTACACACATGATATAAAACTAAAAAGGATAGAAATTGCATAACAACAAAAGTAATGTCACTGCACAAAACTGGGCATACCAGTCTCCATAATAAATAAACACCAAAATGACAATAGAAATTTTCATACATTATCTTCTTTAATCTACTACTACCATAACAAAGGCATCAGGAACATTAACATGAAATCCTGCACAACAAAAGAAGACAAGCATTGCAGCAGTTCCTTGGGCCCTAAAAGAAACTAAACTGTACTGCAATGGTATCAATCCAATCACAAACAGATATCATGGCATCAATGTAGCCAAGAGGCATCAACACTCACCTGAGAGATGGGGCAGTGCCAGTGGTAGTCTCTGAAGAGTGGAGGCACAAGGTGGACAGAAGCTCAGACTCAGTTTCCTTCACATCCCCACCAAGACTTTTAGCCACTTCTTTGGTTGCTAAAACAAGCTCAGGTTCTGAAAAATTGAGCCCAGATTTCATTATTACTAAAAGAATAGCAGCACACCACTACAACAAATGGTTCTAATCAAATCTTATATTACAGCCTACAATTTTATGATTTCAAACAAGAAAGCTCAAAGTTCCTTAGAACTAGTACAGCATGTTAACACTTCTTTGTTTGTAAGCACAGCATCCACTGCATCTTACTTGTAGATAGTAGTTTTTATTTGTTTACTTCTGTCAACAAATGTAAGGCAGGAACCTATTAAACAAACTATAATAAACATCACACCTGTACCATGGTGAAAGAATAATGTACATGTCTCTAAACACCACCCACTACTTATCACCATGTTTTTTAAATGTCACATGTTTAAGTGTCTAGACCTAAACTAAGACCTAAACTTGTACCAGTTTTGTGTCATAAACAGACATTGACTAAAAATAGATGTTAACTACTGCAGCATCCAAAAATTAACAATATGAATGACAATTAGGTAATAAGAAACCTACAGTAATGAGGGTACAAGTACAGTCCTCACCAAGGTCAGGCTCTGATACCGGGGATAATTTGCCTTTTCCTGCAGTTTTGGTCTTCTTCCGAGCTTTGGGATGTGACAGCTGCACTTGAGGCTCCACAGGAATGTGGGGTCAGTCTGGAGATTAGGGGACTTTCAATATGATACAAAGATTTTGTACTATTTAAAATGACCACCTGGTGCACCCATCATTCTACAATACTAATAAAACATGAACATACATATTTATATTTGTGAATATTATGAAAACATAACAAGAGACTAGGTTATCAATGCCATCCAGCACTGGCATGTATAGTATTTATTATGTACTAATTACCACATAATGCAAAGTGGAACTTATCAAGCAAAATCTATTAGCAGAATTTACTGTAAGCAGGACTTCAGGAATAGTACTCTCATTCACTTATAATAACAGATTCAGATGTAGAAGATGGTGCAGCAACCACAAGTGGATGATGTAGAAATTACCCATCTGAGAGGAGAATAAAAAACCTTTTTTGAATGATGCAGCATGAAATCTTATGCAAATTGAGCTAACTATGGAGTGGTGGAATGAATGAAAAAATGCACCAAAGTAATCTGGCCAAATAAAAAAGATAAGGCACTATTTAAGTTTTAGAAGAGAGGTATATACATAAGTAAAATTCTAAGCTCACAGTAGGAGATGGAAGCCACTTGGAAGATGGAAGGAGGTAAAGGAGTGCATGCAAAAGTAGTGCAAGGATAAGAAGAGTGAGTGAGCAGGCAAGGAAATAAATGTTTGGATTCATAGAAATGGAAACTTTCTCATCATGACCACCTCCTTAGGCCATTCCCTGAGGATGCTAGGCAGTAGAAGGTAGATAAAGAGATGAATAAATGCAATGTATTCAATCTAATCAAAATCAACAAGAGGCTTTAATGTCAGTTCTGAAAGGTAAATCACCACAATCTATGTAAACATATGTGTTCTCACACTAGCCAAAGATGAAAGATCATGTAGTTTCTTGTGGCTAGATGTCTTCTTGTCTTGTTTCTCTGCAGCAGCTTTCTCTTTTACACTGGACTCATGTTTTAAGACATGTTAGTCAGACTCTCCAGTCTTCTTTCCCTCTGTCCCCTGAAGTGGCTTATGGTCTTCTATCTGGGTTTCCAGATTCTGAGATTTAATTGATTTTTCTTTAGTTTCACCATTCTTGACAGTGGCAGCAGGTCTGGCATCACCACCATGCTCACACAATCTTCTGGTGGCTTTCGGCAAAGTGGTCGAGTCAGGCATACTGGTTGTGCCGCTAACCTGGAGAACCAAATGAAAAAAAAATAATGCTCTTCTTTGTCAGTCCAATAAAAATATATATACATGTAGTGTCCTGGGAGGAAAGTCATATATTCTAAGAAATGAAAGATCAAGTCATTTTTAATTGGGAATATTCTATGGTGAAATGTTTTTAATGCCATGGTTCAGAAGTTACAGGACATTTAAATATGCATGCACATCAGTGGCAAGTTTTTTTTTTTTTTTTATGTAGGAAGGATACTGGCCAAGGGCAACAAAAATCTAATAAAAAAAAATGCCCACTGAAATGTCAGTCCCATAAAAGGGTCAAAGCAGTGGTCAAAAATTGATGGATAAGTGTGTTGAAACCTCCCTCTTGAAGGAATTCAAGTCATAGGAAGGTGGAAATACAGAAGCAGGCAGAAAGTTCCAGAGTTTACCAGAGAAAGGGATGAATGATTGAGAATACTGGTTAACTCTTGCGTTAGAGAGGTGGACAGAATAGGGGTGAGAGAAAGAAGAAAGTCTTGTGCAGCGAGGCCGCAAAAGGAGGGGAGGCATGCAGTTAGCAAGATCAGAAGAGCAGTTGGCATGAAAATAGTGGTAGAAGACAGCTAGATATGCAACATTGCGGCGGTGAGAGAGGGGCTGAAGACAGTCAGTTAGAGGAGAGGAGTTGATGAGACGAAAAGCTTTTGATTCCACCCTGTCTAGAAGAGCAGTATGAGTGGAACCCCCCCAAACATGTGAAGCATACTCCATACATGGACGGATAAGGCCCTTGTACAGAGTTAGCAGCTGGGGAGGTGAGAAAAACTGGCAGAGACGTCTCAGAACACCTAACTTCATAGAAGCTGTTTTAGCTAGAGATGAGATGTGAAGTTTCCAGTTCAGAATATAAGTAAAGGACAGACGGAGGATGTTCAGTGTAGAAGAGGGGGACAGTTGAGTGTCATTGAAGAAGAGGGGATAGTTGTCTGGAAGGTTGTGTTGAGTTGATAGATGGAGGAATTGAGTTTTTGAGGCATTGAACAATACCAAGTTTGCTCTGCCCCAATCAGAAATTTTAGAAAGATCAGAAGTCAGGTGTTCTGTGGCTTCCCTGCGTGATATGTTTACCTCCTGAAGGGTTGGACGTCTATGAAAAGACGTGGAAAAGTGCAGGGTGGTATCATCAGCGTAGGAGTGGATAGGACAAGAAGTTTGGTTTAGAAGATCATTAATGAATAATAAGAAGAGAGTGGGTGACAGGAAAGAACCCAGAGGAACACCACTGTTAATAGATTTAGGAGAAGAATAGTGACCGTCTACCACAGCAGCAATAGAACGGTCAGAAAGGAAATTTGAGATGAAGTTACAGAGAGAAGGATAGAAACCGTAGGAGGGTAGTTTGGAAATCAAAGCTTTGTGCCAGACTCTATCAAAGGCTTTTGAGATGTCCAAGGCAACAGCAAAAGTTTCACCAAAATCTCTAAAAGAGGATGACCAAGACTCAGTAAGGAAAGCCAGAAGATCACCAGTAGAGCGGCCTTGACGGAACCCATACTGGCGATCAGATAGAAGGTTGTGAAGTGATAGATGTTTAAGAATCTTTCTGTTGAGGATAGATTCAAAAACTTTAGATAAGCAGGAAATTAAAGCAATAGGACGGTAGTTTGAGGGATTAGAGCGGTCACCCTTTTTAGGAACAGGTTGAATGTAGGCAAACTTCCAGCAAGAAGGAAAGGTAGATGTTGACAGACAGAGCTGAAAGAGTTTGACTAGGCAAGGTGCAAGCACAGAGGCACAGTTTCGGAGAACAATAGGAGGGACCCCATCAGGTCCATAAGCCTTCCAAGGGTTTAGGCCAGCGAGGGCATGGAAAACATCATTGCGAAAAATTTTAATACGTGGCATGAAGTAGTCAGAGGGTGGAGGAGAGGGAGGAACAAGCCCAGAATCCTCCAAGGTAGAGTTTTTAGCAAAGGTTTGAGCAAAGAGTTCAGCTTTAGAAATAGATGTGATAGCAGTGGTGCCATCTGGTTGAAGTAGCGGAGGGAAAGAAGAAGAAGCAAAGTTATTGGAGATATTTTTGGCTAGATGCCAGAAATCACGAGGGGAGTTAGATCTTGAAAGGTTTTGACATTTTCTGTTAATGAAGGAGTTTTTGGCTAGTTGGAGAACAGACTTGGCATGGTTCTGGGCAGAAATATAAAGTGCATGAGATTCTGGTGATGGAAGGCTTAAGTACCTTTTGTGGGCCACCTCTCTATCATGTATAGCACGAGAACAAGCTGTGTTAAACCAAGGTTTAGAAGGTTTAGGACGAGAAAAAGAGTGAGGAATGTACGCCTCCATGCCAGACACTATCACCTCTGTTATGCGCTCAGCACACAAAGACGGGTCTCTGACACGGAAGCAGTAGTCATTTCAAGGAAAATCAGCAAAATACCTCCTCAGGTCCCCCCAACTAGCAGAGGCAAAACGCCAGAGGCACCTTCGCTTAGGGGGATCCTGAGGAGGGATTGGAGTGATAGGGCAAGATAAAGATATGAGATTGAGATCGGAGGAGCCCAACGGAGAAGAAAGGGTGACAGCATAAGCAGAAGGATTAGAGGTCAGGAAAAGGTCAAGACGGTCAGGAATACGAGTAGGGTGTTGCACCAATTGCTCTAGGTCATGGAGGATAGCAAAGTTGTAGGCTAGTTCACCAGGATGGTCAGTGAAGGGGGAGGAAAGCCAAAGCTGGTGGTGAACATTGAAGTCTCCAAGAATGGAGATCTCTGCAAAAGCGAAGAGGGTCATAATGTGCTCCACTTTGGAAGTTAAGTAGTCAAAGAATTTCTTATAGTCAGAGGGGTTAGGAGAGAGGTATACAGCACAGATAAATTTAGTATGAGAATGACTCTGTAGTCGTAGCCAGATGGTGGAAAACTCGGAAGATTCAAGAGCGTGGGTACGAGAGCAGGTTAAGTCATTGCGCACATAAACGCAGCATCCAGCTTTGGATCGAAAATGAGGATAGAGAAAGTAGGAGGGAACAGAAAAGGGGCTACTGTCAGTTGCCTCAGACACCTGAGTTTCAGTGAGGAAAAGAAGATGAGGTTTAGAAGAGGAGAGGTGGTGTTCTACAGATTGAAATTTAGATCTTAGACCGCGAATGTTGCAGAAGTTAATGAAGAAAAAGTTGAGGGGGTGTCAAGACACTTAGGGTCGTCGACGGAAAGGCAGTCCGACCTGGGGACATTTATGGTCCCCTCCCCAGATGGGGACTCCGAGGCTGGTGTAGGAGTCGCCATGATTTTAAAATTTTTGAGTGAAGGGTGTGTGTGTTATTAGGTGCTTGTAGTTTTGTGTGGAGGAAGAGAGTTGTCTTTAGAGGGCAGGCTGTGACTGCCCCCTTGTGTTGTGAGACACAAAGGGAAACGTTCAGTGAGGTCACAGCTGGGTTTAATGATAAGTTCACAGCACCCCCTGAACAGTGCTTTAGACCTCACTGGGAGTAATTATCGTTTCGGCAGGTGTCTACTGCCTCCTCCTCTGCAATGTCCTGCAACACCCAGGTGGTCGCTGTGACATTCGTTATATTTTAGTTATTATTTGCTATAGCAAGACACTGTATTACTGAATTCAGTTATATCTTTATTTTATGAAAACCTTGTTGTGTAATCAAGTAACATCCTCATATGATGCCAACACCCATCACTGCTACCCTCTCCTCCCCTCACTCCCCCCACTTACCACTTGTACCACATTCATATCAAAATGTCCTGTAGCTTCTAAACCATGGTGTTATCTATTTCTTTTCTGGTAGTTTTTGGCCTATTTTGAATTACTCTGCATGCTTTTCCAGCAAATCATTAGTTTTTTTTATTTTTTTACCCCTGACGCCCCATCCCTTCAAAGACTAATGATTTGCAATAAAAACAAAAAGTAGATTAATACAAAACAGACTGAAGTCCACCAGAAAGAAAATAGTTCCATCTTCACAAATAGCAGCAGTAACATTCACTCGCAATGTACCCCCCCTCCCCTCGAGGGCTCGCCCATGGCCGCCAGTCGGCAGTCACAAATCACCACCTTCTCTGACCCAATGAAATTAATCTAAACTAAACCAATCTAACCTAACCAGGCTAATCTAACCTAGCCTAGCCTGACGTAACTGGCAAGGCGAAGCACCCCAGTTAGAGTAGGTAAGTTAGGTTAGACTAGAGGTCTCCCCAGTTTTCGAAACATGGCGTTTCGTCCTTAAACTTTTCATGAATGTACAAATTTGGCCTAATTTGGCTTCCCCTACCCTAAAACCCTGCTTTCCCACCAGGTCCCCAAGCTTGCTTACGGAATTAGGGGGAAGGAAGGAAGGAAGGAAGGAAGGATGAGGGAATGGACCTATTACAAAAAAAATAACCAAACTCAACACAATATAAAAACAAAAGTAAGAAAAGCAAACATGACAAACCTAGAAACTGGCAGCAATGCTTGGATGAAAGACGAGCGGAGCAAGACAGCCATGATCTTGATTTTGATCTCGATCATCTTGATCTTCATTTTAATGTTACAGATGGTTCGGGACTGCTCCTGGTCCAGGAGTATCGGCAACTCCTGTAGGGAAAAAAAATAAATAAAAAAAGGCAAACAGAAAACAGACACCATCCTTCACACCACTAATTCCTATATTTAATACACCACATCTTTTCCAGGAACTCCTTCACTGCCTCAATCATCCTTTCATTCGTCTCCCCACACATCCCCAGCAGCAACACCATCCAATCCATTCCTTTCCTGTCTTCACTCTGACCTTCCCCAGCTCCCTCTGCACCACTTGCATCATCTCATTTCTGTCTCTGGCATACTTCACACACTCCAGCACCATATGCTCCACCGTCTCATCCTCTCCAATGTCACACATCCGGTATACTTTGCTGCAGAACTCAAACCATCTTTAACACCTTGCATTCACACACATACACTGTGCCCTAGCTCGGAAGAAATCATCACCCAGGCTTCCCTTATACCACTTTTCATACATTGGGGCCTCTTTCTCTCTTTACCACTCTGAATATTCTTTTGTTCCATTTTATTCTTCTATTCACTCAGTCCCACAAGTTTCACTACTCTGTCTCACTTTTCCACTTCCTTCCACATCCATGTCATTCACAAACTCATCAAGCATCTCTCACCATTCTCATGCATCCGCTCACCTAAAATACCTACGTGTGTATTCATGTCTCCCATAATCATTACTCTCTCCTTTCACTTTCTTATGATCTTCCTCAATATTCCATACTTCCTGCTGTTCTCTCTTGCTGCTCTCTCCCCGTCAACTGTCATGCACACCACAATCACCACCAGTGTTTCACACTTCCCATGCTCACCTGTGCACTCTACCTTTGCTGCTAAAATTTCCTCACTCATGGCACAGTTTCCTATATCTAACTTTTCTATTCTGAAGTTCTTTTCCTTCCTATACAAAAAAAAAAAAAAGTTACTCTTCCTCCTACCCTATCTTGAACTTTCTGTCCCTTTCCAATCATCACATACTTACTACCATCCAATTTCACATCATCTTTCAAGTGTGTCTCGGTCATTCTGACTATGTTGAAATGCCATTCATTCAGTTCCTTACACATCCTCAAATTTCCCAATGCCCTATCCTTGCACATTCACACATCCAGACTTCATGCCTTTTCTTGCATTCCTTGCATTCTCAGTCATTCTTCACGTCATTTCACAGTCTCAGGGTCACTGGGCAGGAGGGAACTGGGGTCTGTGTAGCCATGGGTTGGGTTATGGACTATATCATGCAGCTGCTTGTAAACTGTGCACACTGCCTCTGCTGTGCGCTGTTGCAGGGACCGTCTGAAGGAGGAGGAGGAGAGCAGCAGCCTGGTGTGGGGCAGCATGAGATGGTCAGGGGCAGCCAGGAACCCATCCAGCTTGGTCTAGGATGAGGAGCATATGTATTTTAGGGATGTGAAGTCTTCAAGGTGTGCTGCTGTTCACTCTTAAGTTAAGTGAATGTGTTTAATATTTCCTTATACTCTTATGAACAACACAAGAAAGGCAAACATACTTTGTTACATGACACTTTTATAATTATTACTTATAAATATATCATAACACCTGAAAAAAAGTATATTTCTATATGACTAAAAGTATGCAGTTATAGAAATTTGGATTACAATGTTAAAAAATTAGAATACAAATTTCTACAGACAACTTACAAGCAAAAACCAACTTTAGAAGTGTAGCATTTTGGAATATATAATGTATAGTTTTGAGAATGGTAAGATTTAATGTATGAACAAAAATACTCCATAAGTGGTAATTTTCATAAGTGCAGCATACAGCTATAGTCAGACCAGCAACTATGGGTGAATTCAATGCTTTATGGTGAATGTGCTCAATGAGAAAGAGCATAAGTTAAAGTACAGCATGACATCAGATAGGGAGGAACCATTCTGCCCAGGTTAGCCATGCTGCCTATAGTCAATATTAACATGCAGAGAGTGTTACCATGAATGCCTGTATGGCCAAAGGCTGACACGATGGGTGCTGGGAGAGAGGTGTGGTGGGAGGGTTGGTGATCAGTGGGTACATGGTGGCCACTCCCATGCTATGACACACACACCCCATTGATCTGCTCCTGGCTCAGTGTGTCCAGCTGGGCGTCATTCTGTCCCTGGAGGGGAAAGACACATCTTCTGTATTAGATGAGGAAAGCTGGGGAGAGAACTTGAGTAGAGCTTTAAAAGCAGCAATGGAATAAGAATATAAGGGAAGCTGCAAGAAGCCATCAGACCTACATGTGGTATAGTTTTCTACATATGTGTATGTCACCATGAAACATAACATTTTACTACACAAAGCTGAAAACTAACAAGTAACATGCATAAAAGGATCACAATAAGGCAGGCAGTCACTTCATGAAGTCACTGAGATATTCACAAGGTAAACTGTCATCAAGTTATTCATAAGAAGGTGAGGAATGAAAGGTGATGTTTTACCTGGATCATCTCTAGTTTATCCCCAGTGGTGTGCAGCTGGTGGAAGCAGTTGAGCAGATACACAGCAGACTCCACTGCACCCAGTCCAGTTGCACTCTCACTTATCGCATTCATCAGAGGATCCACCACACAACTCACAATCTGCCAAAGGATACAAGACAATGAGGTAATGGATAGAACACTTAAATTTGCCATCTATTTCAAAACCTGTCTTTTCCTCTTTCTGTTTTCTCTTCTCCTTGTCCTTCACCTCCACAATTCCACAATTCTCCCTCATGCTGCAGTGTAAGTGGTCCTATTGATGCAATAAAGGCTTGCTGCTGCTGCTGCTGCTGCTGCTCTTTGGTAAGTGACAATCAAGCAGTCAGTCGGTAAGCACATAACCTCTTGTCTTACACACCAGTCTCTTTGGTAAACATGTGAAGCAGCATTTTTCCTTCACTACATGCAAAATAACTATGAAAAAAAAAAAATAAATAAATAAATAAAAAATAAAAAATAAAAAACTGAATTGTCTCATGAAAAAAATAGTACAAAAAAGTTGTGGAAGTGCATTAAGATCTCACACTTGAGAGAAAAATGCAGAAAGTAGATCAATAAATAAACAACAGAGAAATCAACCCTTCATACATCCCTCTGTCACTCCATCCATGGCTCCCTCACCTGCTTACAATCATGGTGTGCGTCGTCAGCCACAGTGGCGGCAGTAACCACCTCAGTGAGCAGACTCAGGGTGCGTGCCACTCCAGGTGTGGGTGCCAGTGTCTCTCCTGGCGGCTCTATCCTCTCACTCACTCACGTGGCTCACCTGGTGGCACCAAAAGACAGGTAATCAAACTTGAATGACTATAAGATTCTGGCTCAGTTTTGACAAGAGAGTGATAACCCTTCAAATGACTAAGATTCTGGCTCAGTTGTAACAAGAGGTGCTGATCACCCTTTCAAATAATTAAAATTCTGGATCAACTTCAACAGATGGTAATCAGCTTTCAACAACAAAGATTTTGGCTAAATATTTCATATAGTGTTACTTCAACATATGTTATTATACTCTACTCAAGTGACAGTGATGTTACAAAAGATGTCGTGGTTCTCACTTGACTCTGCAGTGCTGATATAAAAACATCTTGTAGCTTAGCTGGTGGAGTTCATCAAGAGTGGCCACCAGCAGTCCTGCATCAGTCACCTGCAGGGATGAGATGAACATTAAAAGGAAGCAGAAACATGAGCTGAATATCAACTGAATGCTGAAAAGGAGGCATGGTGACACAAGTGGTAGAAGAGAACTGAAGGAGAGCAGGAGGTGACTGAGTGAACAACACAGGGAGGATTAAATGGTATACTTAAGAATGCTTATTTTAAAGTCTATCTATTATATCCCCATTAAAGCAGGGTAGCTGACACACGGCCCCTACAACATATAACATCTTGTCTCATCCTAGGAATAAACGATACAAAGGAGAAGGTACCCAGTGCTCTTACTCCCCCTTTTTAGTAACTTTTTACAAGCATGCAAGGAATGACATGGCAATAATATCAAATCTAGCTACAGAGTTACACCCAAGCCATGTTCATCTTAAAATAAGGATAAAAAAACAGGAATAACTGACCAGCTAAGCCATGTACCTGCAAAATAGTGTTGTGATAGAATCTGAGGAGGTTGCTTATCTTGTACAACATGACGGGTTTCTTGCCTCCCTCCCGACGCTGGTCTGTCACAATCGTCTGCTCAATTCTGGTTCTAGGAGGACGGCAAACACTCTCCGATACGCTGGCCACAGTACTCCTTGTCTCCTCTGTTGGGTCTGAAGGGAGTCAGTGTCAGTTGATGGTATAATGGCTGGTATTCAGGGTACTGTTTGTTCTTTGGATCTGAAGGCAGAGTCAGTGTTAGTTGCTGGTTTGAAGGCCTGCTATTCAATTACAAATATACACTCTATCCTTCAGCTTACCTAGATTGGAGCACTTGGCAAAAAGTGATTGGGCCGCCTCACGTTCAGAAGGGAGGGGTTGATGCACCCATGCCAGCATGTCCCCCACGTAGTGCAGAGGGGGGGTCATGTGCCTGCAGCTGTATGGGTCGTGGTGCTCCTCCAGGTCCTCCTATGGTGAGAGCATCCAGGAAGCCCCTCACCAGCCATCCTCATCTCACCACCACCACCCACTCCTCCACCACCAGGCTGGAAGGAAGATGCATTTAAGGTTTGTACGGAGGGAAAGTAAGGATAGGAATAAGAGGACAAAGTAATACAAAGGAATACAAAGGAAAGAACAGACAGCAACAGCCCTACTGGGCCTAACGAGGCTGTCTGTGTGTGATAAGAGGAGAATTTGAGGAGGAAATGAGGATCAGAGCATGCAAAGACAAGAATAAGAGAAAGACACAGTACTGAAGTGTGTAATAAAGGAAACATGCTCACTTGAAAAGCACTGGTCTCTCCTGCAGAGCTGCTAAGGCTTGTGTGAGCAAAGGTGAGGGGTCTGGGGAGCAACACTGCCCCTGACACCAGCGGTACAGCCTCTCCAGACCTGCTTCACGGCACACATTCATTTGCTCCACCACATCCAAGGCAGTGTTTTGGTGGCCCGTCTGT
>NC_087173.1:20807722-20817722 GCF_035594125.1 Scylla paramamosain
CACACACAGACTTAAACACAAGACGCGGTACAATGCGTGCGCCAAGTACCGCTGTCTGCCTCTGCTCGGCGCACACCACAACACTTAATGATGAGCCGTTCAGCGCACCTCCTCCCCCAGTGCCTCCTTCACCAGTGCCTCCTTCAGCCATTCTTACGGAAAATGATGATCCTTATACACAAATCAATAAGGAACACAAAAACACAGACAGATAATGTTATACAAAGCAAATAGGGTTAAAAATAGAAGGCTGAGATGAACTGAGACGAATAGAACAGATTGAGCGAGAGTAGTAGTAGTAGTAGTAGTAGTAGTAGTAGTAGTAGTAGTAGTAGTAGTAGTAGTAGTAGTAGTAGTAGTAGCAGCAGCAGTAGTAGCAAAACCACCAATATGTTTCTGACATCCGGCCTAACTCTCACCATTCATCACTCTCCTCTCATTTCTGACCGACCAATCCACACTGAGCACTGAGAGAGAGAGAGAGAGAGAGAGAGAGAGAGAGAGAGAGAGAGAGAGAGAGAGAGAGAGAGAGAGAGAGAGAGAGAGAGAGAGAGAGGAAAATAATATGGGACAAGGGGTCGATCCTACGAAGAGAGAGAGAGAGAGAGAGAGAGAGAGAGAGAGAGAGAGAGAGAGAGAGAGAGAGAGAGAGAGAGAGAGAGAGACATCAGTACGGAAAGATGTGTAAGAGTGGGTGTCAGGAAGTGAGAGGAGAGAGTTGGGAGAGGAACGAGAAGTCATGAACGGGTGTGAGAGGAGAGTGAGAGGAGAGTGAAAGTGAGAGGGGAGGAAGAGGAGTGAGTGAAATTGATGGCAGATTGACCGACACGTTAATGGAATTTTGGAAGTGGATTAAACACCACCAGATAGAGAGAGAGAGAGAGAGAGAGAGAGAGAGAGAGAGAGAGAGAGAGAGAGAGAGAGAGAGAGAGAGAGAGAGAGAGAATGTTACATGAGGAAATTAAATGAAAACTTGGGAGAATGAAACACGATGACTGACACACACACACACACACACACACACACACACACACACACACACACACACACACACACACACACACACACACACACACACACACACACACACACACACACACACACACACACACACACACACACACACACGTACACACAAAAGAGAGAGAGAGAGAGAGAGAGAAATGAGAAAAGATTAAAGGGGTAAAGACAGACACAAGAGAAAAAGGAAAAAATAAGATGAAGATGAAGAAATGAAAAATAAAAAAAGGAAAAAACAGAAAGACTGAGAGAGAGAGAGAGAGAGAGAGAGAGAGAGAGAGAGAGAGAGAGAGAGAGAGAGAGAGAGAGAGAGAGAGAGAGAGAGAGAGAGGGGGAGGGGGGAAAGATGAGATACAGATAAATAAAGGAAAAAAGGAAAAAAAAACAGACACACACATAGACAGACAGACACAGGAAGAGAGAAAGGAGAAGAACAGAAATAAAACAAAGAAGAGGAAGAAAGAGAGAAGGAAAAAGGAAAAAAAAGGAAAAAAATAAGGAAAAATTGGTTTATGGGGACTCAAACACACTGAAAGGGAAACTCCATCTGAATAACTCTCAAGAGATTATCAACTTTTCCCTCCCTTCCTCCGTCCCTCCCTCCCTCCTGCCAACCTGGAAGAGGGAGGAGGAGAGAGAGAGAGGGAGAGGAAGGAAACTAGAGGAAGAAGGGAACGGGGGAAAGGAAGAGGGAAGGACACTATAGGAAACTACAGGAAAGAAAAGGAGGAAGAGAAACTAGGCGGAAGAGGGAGGGAAACTAGAGGAGGGAAGAGGAAGGGAAATCAGAGGAACGAAGGAGGGAAGAGGGAGGGAATTAGAGGAAGGAGGAAAGAGGGAGTGAAGAGGGAGAGAACCAGAGGAAATAGGGAGGAAAGGGGAGGGAAACTATGGAGAAGCTAAAGAATGATGGAAAAAAATAACAAGATAGAAGAAAGAGAGGGAAAAATGGAAGGAAAATTGAGAGAGAGAGAGAGAGAGAGAGAGAGAGAGAGAGAGAGAGAGAGAGAGAGAGAGAGAGAGAGAGAGAGAGAGAGAGAGAGAGAGAGAGAGAGAGAGAGAGAGAGAGAGAGAGAGAGAGAGAGAGAGAGAGAGAGAGAGAGAGTGTGTGTGTGTGTTAAGCGATACATGCAGGGACACACACACACACACACACACACACACACACACACACACACACACACACACACACACACACACACACACACACACACACACACACACACACACACACACACACACAAAGAGAATTCAGAATTTGATATTTTCAGAGGAAACTGATAAAGAAAAAAAGTTAGAGAAAGTGAGAGAGAGAGAGAGAGAGAGAGAGAGAGAGAGAGAGAGAGAGAGAGAGAGAGAGAGAGAGAGAGAGAGAGAGAGAGAGAGAGAATTGGAGGCGGTGAGGCAAACTTCTCTATCATGGAGGAGGAGGAGGAGGAGGAGGAGGAGGAGGAGGAGGAGGAGGAGGAGGAGGAGGAGGAGGAGGAGGAGGAGGAGGAGGAGGAAGATTTACCATTTCTAAACATTTCTCTCTCTCTCTCTCTCTCTCTCTCTCTCTCTCTCTCTCTCTCTCTCTCTCTCTCTCTCTCTCTCTCTCTCTCTCAAATAAACAAACTTGGGGAAACTTTTTGGAAACTTTAAATGCAAAATAGAAATAAACAAAAAATTTTCCTTCAACACACACCAAAGAAATAACTGAGGAAGAGATAAAGAAGAGGAAAATTGAGGGAAAAGCATGAATAATTTCCTTATTACATGCAAAGGAGGAGGAGGAGGAGGAGGAGGAGGAGGAGGAGGAGGAGGAGGAGGAGGAGAAGAGGAAGCGAAATTAAAATGTTTATAATTACTGAAACTACGCGAATTATTGTCACGTTAAGAGCACACACACACACACACACACACACACACACACACACACACACACACACACACACACACACACACACACACGCCATTAAAAAAAAAAAACGTTGAAAATTACCATCAAACCAAATTAATTCCAATAGTGAACTTACTCGCCCCAAAAATTCTCACTGTTATATTGCAACACACACACACACACAAACGAGAGAGAGAGAGAGAGAGAGAGAGAGAGAGAGAGAGAGAGAGAGAGAGAGAGAGAGAGAGAGAGAGAGAGAGAGAGAGAGAGAGAGAGAGAGAGAGAGGAGGCAGTAGACACCTGCCGAAACGATAATTACTCCCAGTGAGGTCTAAAGCACTGTTCAGGGGGTGCTGTGAACTTATCATTAAACCCAGCTGTGACCTCACTGAACGTTTCCCTTTGTGTCTCACAACACAAGGGGGTAGTCACAGCCTGCCCTCTAAAGACAACTCTCTTCCTCCACACAAAACTACAAGCACCTAATAACACACACACCCTTCACTCAAAAAATTTTAAAATCATGGCGACTCCTACACCAGCCTCGGAGTCCCCATCTGGGGAGGGGACCATAAATGTCCCCAGGTCGGACTGCCTTTCCGTCGACGACCGTAAGTGTCTTGACACCCCCCTCAACTTTTTCTTCATTAACTTCTGCAACATTCGCGGTCTAAGATCTAATTTTCAATCTGTAGAACACCACCTCTCCTCTTCTAAACCTCATCTTCTTTTCCTCACTGAAACTCAGGTGTCTGAGGCAACTGACAATAGCCCCTTTTCTGTTCCCTCCTACTTTCTCTATCCTCATTTTCGATCCAAAGCTGGATGCTGCGTTTATGTGCGCAATGACTTAACCTGCTCTCGTGCCCACGCTCTTGAATCTTCCGAGTTTTCCACCATCTGGCTTCGACTACAGAGTCATTCTCATACTAAATTTATCTGTGCTGTATACCTCTCTCCCTAACTCCTCTGACTATAAGAAATTCTTTGACTACTTAACTTCCAAAGTGGAGCACATTCTGACCCTCTTCCCTTTTGCAGAGATCTCCATTCTTGGAGACTTCAATGTTCACCACCAGCTTTGGCTTTCCTCTCCCTTCACTGACCATCCTGGTGAACTACTGTAGCCTACAACTTTGCTATCCTCCATGACCCTAGAGCAATTGGTGCAACACCCTACTCGTATTCCTGACCGTCTTGGAGATACGCCCAACATTCTTGACCTTTTCCTGACCTCTAATCCTTCTGCTTATGCTGTCACCCTTTCTTCTCCGTTGGGCTCCTCCGATCACAATCTCATATCTTTATCTTGTCCTATCACTCCAATCCCTCCTCAGGATCCCCCTAAGCGAAGGTGCCTCTGGCGTTTTGCCTCTGCTAGTTGGGGGGACCTGAGGCGGTATTTTGCTGATTTTCCTTGGAATGACTACTGCTTCCGTGTCAGAGACCCGTCTTTGTGTGCTGAGCGCATAACAGAGGTGATAGTGTCTGGCATGGAGGCGTACATTCCTCACTCTTTTTCTCGTCCTAAACCTTCTAAACCTTGGTTTAACACAGCTTGTTCTCGTGCTATACATGATAGAGAGGTGGCCCACAAAAGGTACTTAAGCCTTCCTTCACCAGAATCTCATGCACTTTATATTTCTGCCCGGAACCATGCCAAGTCTGTTCTCCAACTAGCCAAAAACTCCTTCATTAACAGAAAATGTCAAAACCTTTCAAGATCTAACTCCCCTCGTGATTTCTGGCATCTAGCCAAAAATATCTCCAATAACTTTGCTTCTTCTTCTTTCCCTCCTCTACTTCAACCAGATGGCACCACTGCTATCACATCTATTTCTAAAGCTGAACTCTTTGCTCAAACCTTTGCTAAAAACTCTACCTTGGATGATTCTGGGCTTGTTCCTCCCTCTCCTCCACCCTCTGACTACTTCATGCCTCGTATTAAAATTCTTCGTAATGATGTTTTCCATGCCCTCGCTGGCCTAAACCCTCAGAAGGCTTATGGACCTGATGGGGTCCCTCCTATTGTTCTCCGAAACTGTGCCTCCGTGCTTGCACCTTGCCTAGTCAAACTCTTTCAGCTCTGTCTGTCAACATATACCTTTCCTTCTTGCTGGAAGTTTGCCTACATTCAACCTGTTCCTAAAAAGGGTGACCGCTCTAATCCCTCAAACTACCGTCCTATTGCTTTAATTTCCTGCTTATCTAAAGTTTTTGAATCTATCCTCAACAGGAAGATTCTTAAACATCTATCACTTCACAACCTTCTATCTGATCGCCAGTATGGGTTCCGTCAAGGACGCTCTACTGGTGATCTTCTGGCTTTCCTTACTGAGTCTTGGTCATCCTCTTTTAGAGACTTTGGTGAAACTTTTGCTGTTGCCTTGGACATATCAAAAGCCTTTGATAGAGTCTGGCACAAAGCTTTGATTTCCAAACTACCCTCCTACGGTTTCTATCCTTCTCTCTGTAACTTCATCTCAAGTTTCCTTTCTGACCGTTCTATTGCTGCTGTGGTAGACGGTCATTGTTCTTCTCCTAAATCTATTAACTGTGGTGTTCCTCAGGGTTCTGTCCTGTCACCCACTCTCTTCTTATTATTCATTAATGATCTTCTAAACCAAACTTCTTGTCCTATCCACTCCTATGCTGATGATACCACCCTGCACTTTTCCACGTCTTTTCATAGACGTCCAACCCTTCAGGAGGTAAACATATCACGCAGGGAAGCCACAGAACGCCTGACTTCTGATCTTTCTAAAATTTCTGATTGGGGCAGAGCAAACTTGGTATTGTTCAATGCCTCAAAAACTCAATTCCTCCATCTATCAACTCGACACAATCTTCCAGACAACTATCCCCTCTTCTTCAATGACACTCAACTGTCCCCCTCTTCTACACTGAACATCCTCGGTCTGTCCTTTACTTATAATCTGAACTGGAAACTTCACATCTCATCTCTAGCTAAAACGGCTTCTATGAAGTTAGGTGTTCTGAGACGTCTCCGCCAGCTTTTCTCACCCCCAGCTGCTAACTCTGTACAAGGGCCTTATCTGTCCATGTATGGAGTATGCTTCACATGTCTGGGGGGTTCCACTCATACTGCTGTTCTAGACGGGGTGGAATCAAAAGCTTTTCGTCTCATCAACTCCTCTCCTCTAACTGACTGTCTTCAGCCTCTCTCTCACCGCCGCAATGTTGCATCTCTTGCTGTCTTCTACCGCTATTTTCATGCTAACTGCTCTTCTGATCTTGCTAACTGCATGCCTCCACTCCTTCCGCGGCCTCGCTGCACAAGACTTTCTTCTTTCTCTCACTCCTATTCTGTCCACCTCTCTAACGCAAGAGTTAACCAGTATTCTCAATCATTCATCCCTTTCTCTGGTAAACTCTGGAACTCCCTGCCTGCTTCTGTATTTCCACCTTCCTATGACTTGAATTCCTTCAAGAGGGAGGTTTCAAGACACTTATCCACCAATTTTTGACCACTGCTTTGACCCTTTTAGGGACTGGCATTTCAGTGGGCATTTTTTTTATTAGATTTTTGTTGCCCTTGGCCAGTATCCTTCCTACATAAAAAAAAAAAAAAAAAAAAAAAAAAAAAGACGAAAAAAAAGGAAAATTAAATAAACTGAGACAGACAGACAGACAGACAGGTAAATTAGCAAACAAACAAACAAACAAAAAAACAAACAAACAAACACACACACACACACACACACACACACACACACACACACACACACACACACACACACACACACACACACGTCTAATTATTACTTCTACGCCTAAATCATGAATAAGAACGAGTATTTCCATAATATTTCGTTCATAAGGAAGATAGGATAGGTAACAATACGCAAACTATGAAAATTTCCATAATGCTTCGTTCATAAGGTAAGTAATTGGTAACGTTATGCATCCTGTGACTGTTACCACAATGTTTCGTTCGTTAGGTAGACGAGAGGTGCTAATAATACAAATATATGAAAATTACCGTAAAGTTTCGTTCATAGGGTAAGTAATAGGGGTAAAAATATGACTTTACCATAAAATTTCGTTCATAAGGTAAAATATATGAAAATTACCATAATATTTCGCTCATAAGGTAGAATAAACGACAATTACCATAATATTTCGTCCAAAAGGTAAGATATGTGACAATTACCACAATATTTCGCTCATACAGCAAAATATATGACAATTACCACAATATTTCGTTCATTAGGGAAGTAACAGATACGATGTATGAAAATTACCATAATATTTCGTTCATATAGTAGAAATTTTTTCATTTACCACAATATTTCCTTAAGGGAAGTAACAATTAAGATATATGAAAATTACCACAATATTTCGTTCATAAGGGAAGTGACAGGTAACGCAACAAACGCACTGTAACAATTCCCACAAAGTTTCGCTCACAAGGCACCGTACAAAAGAGACATAAGGCACTAACAATACGAAACTTATAATAATTACCGTGACATTCCGTTCATTAGTAATTCAGTAAAAGAAAAAAAAAAAAAAAAAGATGGCTGCCGCAGGGGGCTAGTTTGAAATCTGGGCCTAATTATATATATAGAATTTTTTTTTCTCTTTTTTTCTGAATTATTTATTTGATCATTAATTTTCACAATTCATTACACAGCAAACATTTGGCATCGTTCATTAATTAAAACGTTAACATTCACACACACTTACTCTTATTAGTAATAAGTGTGTGTGTGTGTGTGTGTGTGTGTGTGTGTGTGTGTGTGTGTGTGTGTGTGTGTGTGTGTGTGTGTGTGTGTGTCTGTGTGTGTGTGTTCATTTCTTTTTACAGTTTCCTATCACTAATATATCTACCAATTTATCTATTTGTGTGTGTGTGTGTGTGTGTGTGTGTGTGTGTGTGTGTGTGTGTGTGTGTGTGTGTGTGTGTGTGTGTGTGTGTGTGTGTGTGTCTGTCCCCCCCACAACTAAAACACTTTCCCTCACCATTTTCCTAACACACACACACACACACACACACACACACACACACACACACACACACACACACACACACACACAAACACCTTCACTTTCCAAACACGCGAGAAACTTTTTATCTTAATTACCAAACTCTTGACGCAAACCAAACGTGGCGGCGGAGTCTTTCCCTTACAACAACAACAACAACAACAACAACAACAACAACAACAACAACAACAACAACAACAACAACAAGTAGCCTAAGAAAAACAAAAGCTACCAGCAACAAAACATCGGAAGGCAAACTTTAAAAACACAAAGAAAATGCACAAAATTTTTACAAACCTTTCATTTCCGGACACACACACAGAGAGAGAGAGAGAGAGAGAGAGAGAGAGAGAGAGAGAGAGAGAGAGAGAGAGAGAGAGAGAGAGAGAGAGAGAGAGAGAGAGAGAGAGAGAGAGAGAGAGAGAGAGAGAGAGAGAGAGAGAGAGAGAGAGAGAGAATTTACATGCACTTAACATGTCTTCCCCTTCCCTTCTCTCCTCTTCCTTCCCCCTTTCGAAAGAGCAATGAGGGAGAGGGAGAGGGAAAGGGAGAGAGAGAGAGAGAGAGAGAGAGAGAGAGAGAGAGAGAGAGAGAGAGAGAGAGAGAGAGAGAGAGAGAGAGAGAGAGTGAGAGGGAAATGAAAGGTCACGCTGTGTAATGTATAGGAAAGACATGATGTCACTGCCACCTGCTCTCTCTCTCTCTCTCTCTCTCTCTCTCTCTCTCTCTCTCTCTCTCTCTCTCTCTCTCTCTCTCTCTCTCTCGAAAAAAAAAAAAAAAAAAAAAAAAAAAAAAACGGTCATCAAAATACAGTCATTATGATTGATATACTCTCTCTCTCTCTCTCTCTCTCTCTCTCTCTCTCTCTCTCTCTCTCTCTCTCTCTCTCTCTCTCTCTCTCTCTCTCTCTCTCTCTCTCTCTCTCTCCGAACCAGGCACTCTTGTAACTGTCTCTCCACTCTGTCCTTTTCTCCTCCTCCTCCTCCTCCTCCTCCTCCTCCTCCTCCTCCTCTTCTGGGTGGTAAGAGCTTCGAATCCAAAAGACGCTTGACCTCTGTGACCTCTTTAAGGGCGCCGCAAGTCTTCCCCCGCCATCTCCAAAAGGATACAGAAAAACGCCTTGCAGAACACCCGCATGTTTTCTGAGACGGCACGAAATACGAAGCTTTAAAAAAAATAATAATAATAAATCAAATAAAATACCTCCTTTAAAAAGCCTTCACGATACGAAAAAAGAAAAAGAAAAAGTAAACGAAGAACATATAAATACAAAAAATAAATAAATAAATAAATAAATGGGGGGAAAATGGCACGAAATATGAAGATTGAAAAAAATAAATAAATAAGTAGCTCTTTCAGGTATATATATATATATATATATATATATATATATATATATATATATATATATATATATATATATATATATATATATATAAAAACATATAAAACACCATCAGATTCAGAAAAAAATGAAAAAAAAAACACAAAACAAGGACGTTTTTTTCTTTTAAATGTCTCGAAATATGGCGCTTTAAAAAATAGTTCCTTTAAAAGTCACAATACCTAAAGAAATGGCGCCTAGTCCCCTTCTCAGCCCCCTCCAGCCATGATCAGCCCCATCCAGACCTTCCCAGCCCCCTCCAGTACTTACCAGCCCATTTCCAGACCTTCTCAGCGCCCTCCAGCCCTTATCAGCCGCCTTCCAGCCCTTAACAGTCCCCCTTCAGCATTTTCCTGCACCCCTTCAGCCCATCCCAGCCCCGCCAACCATTACCAGTCCTCTTTCAGACCTTCTCAGCTCCGTTCCAGACCTTCCAGCCCTTCCCAGCCCCCTCCAGCAATTCCCAGCCCCCTCCAGCCCTTCCCAGCCTCACCATCCCATCTCAGCTCCCTTCCAGGCCTTCCCAGCCCCCTCCAGCCCTGGTTTCCCTCACCTCCAGTCAGGGTCTAAGGGTAAATGCTCTGGCCTCGTCTCGACCTCGTATACAAGCCACTGAGGTCACTGGGAAATAAAGTGTAGCCAATAGCCGTGTGTGTGTGTGTGTGTGTGTGTGTGTGTGTGTGTGTGTGTGTGTGTGTGTGTGTGTG
>NC_087173.1:20835222-20837722 GCF_035594125.1 Scylla paramamosain
AGAGAGGACCTGGTTACTTCAAACACTCGTCACATCAGACTGTATTTAATTAACACCAGTACAAACCTAATCCACCTACGTAGGCCTAATGCAGCCTCTGTCAGCCTATCAGTATGCTAACATATGCAAAACTCTGCCCACAAACATTTCATCATCACATTTTCATATATTTTCTTTTTATTTTCATTGTTTTCCTCATTTTCCTATGCCAGAGATAGGAAAGGATGTATTTTAAGGAGTAATACTAAATTTGAGGCGCGCGGCGCAACAACGACGTAACCGTGAAATTTGAGATTTCGTGTTTTTGCCTGCTCCGTGTGGTAGAAGGGTGTAAAAGTCTCGTGGTGATGTCGGCCAAGTCATATTCGACCATCTAAGCACCTGTACTAAGGCTCAAAGTCGAGCGTAGTGCGGAGAAAATTTCTCTGGACTAACATCTCGAAAGCGGTACAACAACGACGCAACCTGCTCCTCCCAGCCTCACGTGCGTATGGCCAATCAGCGGCGCGGTTGCAGCCGCCCGGCGCGGGCGAGCCAATCACAGCACCGCTGCCATGTTTACCAGCGCCGTTGCCATGGTGACAACACACTCACCATGTGCTCATCCACTCTGCCCTTTAACACGCCCGAGCACAGACGCACGCTCGGAAAAAAATTCATAAAAAATTTATTTATGTACCAATCTTCATGAAACTTTCACCTAATACTATGTGTAATAGGCTCTAACACATTATTAACAAATGAAAACAATATCGGGAAAAAAATTATTACCTACGGTATACGCGTTAATTAACGCGTAAGTCATCCACCCAAAATCGTCACCTATCACTTCGAAACCTACATCCCCAAACAGAACTACCCAAGACCTTTCAAATGATGTATAATACTTACTTATTTAAGGGTATCCTATTGTGCGCAATCAGTGTTTAACTTTGAGCGCGTTTTTCTCGAAACTTCCATTTCTCGGTTACGTCGTTGTTGCGCCGCGCGCCTCATTGTGTGTATTTCACTGTAAACACGTCCCAGTGACAATATATCATCAGATTCTCTCATTTATTTTCCTTTTCACTGTTTTTCTTATTTTTTTTTCATGGAATATAGAAAAAAATATTACGAGTATATATATTGTGCTAACTATCTCCAACGCCGCCTGTGTGTATTTATTCATTACCTCAGCCATTATTTCCTTCATGAAGTGTGAAATATGTGATAAAGTTCGCGTTATTACCTTTTGCTTTTCGTTTTTTATTTATTTATTTTTTCTTATATTAATCTAAAGGAAGATGTATTGTTGTTGAAATATTGCAATGTCATTAGCCTTTCTTTATTCTTTTTTTTGGGGGGTAGAAAATAAAGTACGGTAGGTTTAAATATTCATACTTACTACTACTACTCTCTCTCTCTCTCTGACGTCACCACACACACACACACACACACACACACACACACACACACACACACTGGTCATTATTAAGGGTAGTGGATGCTGTAAAGGCGTCTGTCTGTCTGTGTGTGTGTGTGTGTGTGTGTGTGTGTGTGTGTGTGTGTGTGTGTGTGTGTGTGTGTGTGTGTGTGTATGCGCAGGCTTGTCACCTCTTCATAGCTCATTTGTTTTGTTGTTTTTCCATTTGTGTGTGTGTTTGTTTGTTTGTGTTTCGCTCTTGGGTCGTGGTTAAGTTTCTCTCCCTCAACACACACACACACACACACACACACACACACACACACACACACACACACACACACACACACACACATAAAGGGAGGATAAAGGGGTGTTGTTAAATGAAGGTTTGGGGAGGAAAATTTACCCTCCTCCTCCTCCTCCTCCTCCTCCTCCTCCTCCTCCTCCTCCTCCTCCTCCTCTTCCTTCGCATCCTGCTCCCCACCCATCCTCTTCCTCCTCCTTCTCTTCCTTCTTTCCTTCCTTTTTCCTCCCTCCTCCACCTCCTACTCCGTGTCTTCCCTCATCCTCTTCTTCCTCGTTTCCCATCTCCTTATCTCGTCCCCTCCCTCTCCTCCCCATCACTTCCCATCTCCTCCCCTCCCGTCCTCCCCATCACTTCTCCTCTCCTCCCCTCCCCTCCTCTCCTCTGGTGTTCGTACAACGCTAATTATCACCCCAGAGAGCAGCTGCTTCTCCTCTCTCTCTCTCTCTCTCTCTCTCTCTCTCTCTCTCTCTCTCTCTCTCTCTCTCTCTCTCTCTCTCTCTCTCTGCCTCCCTTAATCTGTCCTTGGGCGAGGGATGAGGGAAGAAAAGGGGAGGAAGAGGAGGAGCAGGAGGAGGAAAAAGGATTGAAGGAGAAGATTAAATAATGATGAGAAGAGGAAAGAGAGAGAGAGAGAGAGAGAGAGAGAGAGAGAGAGAGAGAGAGAGAGAGAGAGAGAGAGAGAGAGAGAGTGTGTGTGTGTATGATTACGATTACATAACTCTCTCTCTCTCTCTCTCTCTCTCTCTCTCTCTCTCTCTCTCTCTCTCTCTCTCTCTCTCTCTCTCTCT
>NC_087173.1:20847722-20850222 GCF_035594125.1 Scylla paramamosain
GAATGACAAACAGGGTTCCGATGAGTGTCTATTTCATCCAGTTATTGCGGTTCATATAAAGTTTTTTTCTGGGCTTTGTGTCAAGTTGTCGTCAATAATGTGGTAGTTAAGGCTGCTGGAGGGATCTGCCGGGGCGCCGCGGCCACCACTGCCCCTCGCCGCCTGCGTCAGGGTGTTAGGCCCGCGGGCACACACGCGCGCGCGCACACACACACACACACACACACACACACACACACACACACACACACACACACACACACACACACACACACACACACACACACACACACATTAACTCTTGCTAACTATTGTAATTTCAATCTGTGCTCTACAGTTAAATACTTCCTGGTCACTTCACTATTTTGGAAGCGAGAGAGAGAGAGAGAGAGAGAGAGAGAGAGAGAGAGAGAGAGAGAGAGAGAGAGAGAGAGAGAGAGAGAGAGAGAGAGAGAGAGAGAGAGAGAGTAATCTAATAAAAACTCTATATTAAATCCGATTACGTATGATAAGATAAAATAGAATAAATCATAATAAGAAAGATAAAAGATAAAAACCAAGAAGAATGAAAAAAAATACGACAAAATAAAAAGAATAAGAAAATGAAGGATGAGAAAAAAAGAACAGAATAAGAGATAATAAAGAAAAAAATATGAATAAGGAAAAGAAGAGAAATACAAGGAAAGAGGCAAAATTAAGAAGAAAATAATCAAAACAAAAAGAATAATATAAAAATTTAAACAATATCAAGACAAAGGAAAATTGAGGAAGGTGATACAGAAAAAATGGAAAAAAAGAGAAACATGAAAGAGAAGAGAAAAAATAAAAAGGAAAGAGGAAACGAAAGAGAAAATAAGAAACAAGATAAAAGAGGAATAATAAAGAAAAGATAACACGAGATAAGGGAAAGGAAGAAAAGAAGAGGAAAATAAGGAACCAGAGATAAATAAAAAGGAAAAAAGGAAACAAAAAAGACATAAAAGAAATGAGAAAAGAGGAATCATAATAAAGATACGGAATAAGAGATAAACAGGAAAAGATGAAACGGAAAGAGGAAAATAAGGAACACGAGGGAAAAATAAAGAAGAAAGAGGAAAATCTGACTAATTTCACTAAGGAAAGATGCACAAGATAAGGAGATAAACAGAAAAAGAGGAAAATACAGAAGGAAAAAAAAAACACAAAGAAAAATATAGACGAAAGAGGAAAAACTGAAAGGAAAACGAAGGGAAAAGAGGAAAGAGGAAACTATAAGAACACAAACGAAACACGAGGAAAAGATAAATAAGAAAAAGAAAAATGAGGAAAAAACAAAGACGAGGGAAAACAGAGAAAAGAGGAAAACGAGACAAATAATTACACAAGAGGGATAGATAAAGAGGAAAGAGGAAATTATGAGGAAAACAACGAAACACGAGATTAAAAGGAAAGAAGAAAATAGAGAAAAAGAAACAAAAAGACGAGAAGAGTGAAAAGAGAGGAAAACTCGAACGTATGGGAGGATATAGGAAAACAATATGAAAAGACACGAAAAACTAGAAAAAAGAGGAAACAGGAAAAAAAGGGAAAAAACAAAGCACAAGGGAAAAAAATACACGAAGGATCAAAGGGAAAAAGACGAATATATATTATAATAACGAAACGAGGAAAAAAATAAAGAGGAAAGAGGAAAAAAAATTAAAGGAAACTTCTAGGTGACAAATGGCCGAGTGTTACAAATTTTGACAGAGTGTAATCACCTTTACCTGGAATAAAAATCAGGTGTTAATGACTTGATTGCAGGTAAAGTGAAGTGCCAACAGGTGATAATGCTGATTGTAATGGCCCCCTGTGTGTGTGTGTGTGTGTGTGTGTGTGTGTGTGTGTGTGTGTGTGTGTGTGTGTGTGTGTGTGTGTGTGTGTGTGTGTGTGTGTGTGTGTGTGTGTGTTGGTCTCTATTATTAAACCTAAGCCTGACACGATGATTAATTGCTTACTCTCTCTCTCTCTCTCTCTCTCTCTCTCTCTCTCTCTCTCTCTCTCTCTCTCTCTCTCTCTCTCTCTCTCTCTCTCTCTCTCCTTCCTCATTCACGTATTGTTCTCTACTTCCTCTTACTTCTCATCAATTACTCCCCTCTTCCTCTTCCTGTTCCTCCTCCTCCTCCTCCTCCTCCTCCTCTTCCTCCAAGTGACGGAATTAGTTAAGATCTGAAGAGAATCGTCTTCCTCGGATGCAGAGAGAGAGAGAGAGAGAGAGAGAGAGAGAGAGAGAGAGAGAGAGAGAGAGAGAGAGAGAGAGAGAGAGAGAGAGAGAGAGAGAGCATAGATTACGCCATTTCATCAATCGACCTACTGATTCTCTCTCTCTCTCTCTCTCTCTCTCTCTCTCTCTCTCTCTCTCTCTCTCTCTCTCTCTCTCTCTCTCTCTCTCCGTCATAATCAAGCGGCAGTCTTTCTTTTCTTTGTCTTTTTTTTCTCTTTTTTTCTCTTCCACTTCGTCTCGACTTGAATAATTATCGTT
>NC_087173.1:20855222-20865222 GCF_035594125.1 Scylla paramamosain
AGCTATGTCTATTTATTTTCTTTTGTTTTGTACTTTTATCTTAACTTCTATTCCCATTCTTTATTACAAATTTCCTTTTCTTCTCTCCTTTTTCAATTTTTTTTTCTAGAATCTTTTATTTTCTTCCTATTTTTTTTTACGTTCCCTGTTATTCATTCCTCTCTTTTTCTTTCATACTGCTCTCTCTCTCACTCTCTCTCTCTCTCTCTCTCTCTCTCTCTCTCTCTCTCTCTCTCTCTCTCTCTCTCAATACTTTTTTAACAATTCATTCTTATTTTTATCATTTTTTTCACTATTTCTGTTTCTTCTTTATTTTTTTGCTATTTCTCTTCCACCTTTAGTGTCCCTTCTCTTCTTCTTCTTCTTCTTCTTCTTCTTCTTCTTCTTCTTCTTCTCCTCCTCCTCCTCCTCCTCCTCCTCCTCCTCCTCCTCCTCCTCCTCCTCCTCCTCCTCCTCCTCATCTCAACTCACAACCTCTGTAAACTGATTGAGAAATAGCCTCCCCCCCTCTCTCTCTCTCTCTCTCTCTCTCTCTCTCTCTCTCTCTCTCTCTCTCTCTCTGGGTTGCATGTGAAAACTTTTCTTTTAAACTTTCTTTTTATTTGAATTTTAACTCTTCTATTTTCTGTTTTTTCCTTTCTTTTCATTTTGTTTCCTTTTATTCCTTATGATGAGATCGCATCTGCGTGGGCCGCCAGAGAGAGAGAGAGAGAGAGAGAGAGAGAGAGAGAGAGAGAGAGAGAGAGAGAGAGAGAGAAAGAGAGAGAGAGAGATTCCTGATTGTGGATTTCCTGTTTTCTCTTTCTCACATTTTGACTCTTGAAAGAAAATGTGTGTGTGTGTGTGTGTGTGTGTGTGTGTGTGTGTGTGTGTGTGTGTGTGTGTGTGTGTGTGTGTGTGTGTGTGTGTGTGTGTGTGTGTGATGAAATTTTCTGTGCTGGTATTACATTTTCTATTTTTCCGTTTTCTTTTTTCCGTTTTCTTTTTCCCTGAGTGTCAATGTTCTTCTGGAAACAAAGGAGTAACAAAAAAACAGATCTCTCTCTCTCTCTCTCTCTCTCTCTCTCTCTCTCTCTCTTGACGTCATGTATCTGCTTGCTTTATCCTCCTCCTCTTCTTTCTCCTTTTCCTCCTTTTCTCCTGCTCTCTCTCTCTCTCTCTCTCTCTCTCTCTCTCTCTCTCTCTCTCTCTCTCTCTCTCTCTCTCTCTCTGAGCAAGAGCAAAATCCTTCCCTTGTAAAGGATTCATGTATTTTTAGAGAGAGAGAGAGAGAGAGAGAGAGAGAGAGAGAGAGAGAGAGAGAGAGAGAGAGAGAGAGAGAGAGAGAGAGAGAGAGAGAGAGAGAGAGAGAGAGAGAGAGAGAGAGAGAGAGAATAGATAAGAAAGACCAGCATTAACTTTTCGAGAGATCTCACACACACACACACACACACACACACACACACACACACACACACACACACACACACACACACACACACACACACACACACACACACACACACACACACACACACACACACACACACACACACACACACAGAATCAATACTTTTAATGAACTGATCAGAAAAGTAATGTATTTTTCCTTCGAAGATTGACAAACAGTGCAGCGCATCACCTGTAATTACCTGAGATTAGCTGAGCAGCGTACTAATTAGAGGCAGGCACGGAGGGACAGGTAAGGGAGGAGGAAGACAGGTACACCACTTATCAATTAAAGGATAAAATATAAATGAAGGACAGCTACATAAAACTATCGAATAAACGTAGCTAAAATAAATACAGAATAGTTGAATAAATAAAAATAACTGAGAACACCCTAAACTTTTACCTTTTAACTAATAGATTGTTTCAAGAAGGGATTCAAGACGGCACAGCTAAAACGTTTCAAATATTCACTTCATTTCATCACCCTCTTCACTGTCATCAATTTCACCATTTCATCTTTATCGTCATCATCATCATTATCACTGCCATCTTGCTTCATACGTACACACATACACACACACGCACATACAAACACACACCCATATACACGCACCACCGTTCTCTATTAAAAACACACACACACACACACACACACACACACACACACACACACACACACACACACACACACACACACACACACACAGCCTCCTCACCTAACTGAGAACCCACCACCACCACCACCACCACCACCAGTATATTGCAGCAGAACATAACTGAAAAATAACACAGGAGCAATAAATGACAGACTGGCAACACACACAGGTGAGTTGCAACACCCGGCACGTCCCAGGTGAGTGGTGGCGACCTCTCACGAATATTTACAAAGCAACACCTTTTTTTACGCAGTGTTGAAGTGGACAGGTAAAATGGGCAGGTGAGGACACAAGTTAGCCGCGCGCTCACTCACACACACACACACACACACACACACACACACACACACACACACACACACACACACACACACACACACCATTTAGCACGTACCTTTGTGTGCTGTGTGTGTGTGTGTGTGTGTGTGTGTGTGTGTGTGTGTGTGTGTGTGTGTGTGTGTGTGTGTGTGTGTGTGTGTGTGTTCGTTTTCATTTAATTTTCTTGTGTTTTTCTTGTTTTCTTCTCTCTATTCTATTTTTTTCCTTGCTAATTGATCTCTTTATCTTGTCAGCAGCAGCAGTAGTAGTAGTAGTAGTAGTAGTAGTAGTAGTAGTAGTAGTAGTAGTAGTAGTAGTAGTAGTAGTAGTACTAGTAGCAACAACAACAACAACAACAACAACAACAACAACAACAACCAAAGCGTCACTGAACCAGCATAAAACGTTCCACGAATAACAATGAACACGGGAAAAAAAAAAAAAAAAAAAAAAAGAGGAAGACATGAATACCAAATGATTTTTCCCCTCACAGGCCCCCCTCCTCCTCCCCCAACCCCCCACCCTCCCCCCAAAAAAAAATAAATAAACAAAAAATAAATCAATAAAAAAAAAAATAAAACGGAATCAAACAGACTGACAAACCAACCGCAATGAAAAATAACAGCGATTGGATTTTAAGTCGAAAAAAAAAAAATGGTGAGGAAAAAAAAAAAAATTATTAAAATGCCACACAACTTAATTAATGTTCTGTCAGGAGGAGGAGGAGGAGGAGGAGGAGGAGGAGGAGGAGGAGGAGGAGGAGGAGGAGGAGGAGGAGGAGGAGGAGGAGGAAAAGGAAGAGGAAGTAAACCATTTAAAAAAAAATGCATAATTATACAAGTCAGGAAAAAATGGAAACAAGAGAAGAAATGGGAAAAAAAGAAAGGAGAAAACAAGAGCTAAAAGAGACGAGGAAAGAGACGGAAACGTGAGGGGAAAAAATAGAGGGAGGAAACGGAAGAGAGAGGAAGAGGGGAGGGAGGGAAAACTGAGATGGAAAGAGTGGAAAAATAATGCGATATAAGAGAGAAGGTTGAATAAACTGAGGAAGGAAAGTACATGGCCAAAAAAATAAATAAAAAATGCGAAAATGGAAACACAGAAAAAATAAATAAAGCAACGAAAAATGGGGAAAGTCAAATTACGAAAAAAAAAAAAAAAAAAGGGAAAAGGAGGAAACAGAAGGAAAAAAAGAAAGATGGGTAGACACACTGACTTGAAACAAAACAGAAAATGAAGGTAAAAAAAACAAACTTGTACACAAAACCGAAAAAAAAATAGATAAAAAATAAAAGTCGAAAAAAAAAGAATAGCAGTAGGAAAAAAGAAAAAGTCAAGTAAACTCTAAATAAAATAAACGAAAAAAATAAACATAAAATAAAAAGAGAAACAAATTAATGCGATAAAACAACACGAAAAATAAAGAAAATAAAAACAGTAAGGAGAAAAACAACCATCAAATAAAAAACAAATAAAAAAAATATGACAATACGAACGAAAAGAAAAAAACAAACACACCAAAAAAATAGAAGAAAAATAACTATAAAAAACAGTAAAAATATAAAACAAAGAGAAAAAAGAAAAAAAGAAAAAGAAGATACACTTGTCTATTGAGTTCTTTTAGAGGTAGTAATTATTTATAAAGCCAACAATTGATTAACAAGACTTTAAAGGTGAGCACTTTTGGTTCAACGCGCAGGTAACAGATCATCACATTCCCACGCTGAGAGAGAGAGAGAGAGAGAGAGAGAGAGAGAGAGAGAGAGAGAGAGAGAGAGAGAGAGAGAGAGAGAGAGAGAGAGAGAGAGAGAGAGAGAGAGAGAGAGAGAGAGAGAGATGGGGGGGGGAGAGAGGGGAGGAGAGAGAGTTTTAACCACAAAAAAACATGATAAAAAAACGTAAAAAAGACGAGAGAGAGAGAGAGAGAGAGAGAGAGAGAGAGAGAGAGAGAGAGAGAGAGAGAGAGAGAGAGAGAGAGAGAGAGAGAGAGAGAGAGAGAGAGTTTTAACCCAAATAAAACACAGAAAAACATGATAAACAAAGCGTGAAAAGGACAGAGAGAGAGAGAGAGAGAGAGAGAGAGAGAGAGAGAGAGAGAGAGAGAGAGAGAGAGAGAGAGAGAGAGAGAGAGAGAATTATAATAACTTTTTCCCTCTCTAAATTTCATAGTTGTTGAAATTCTAACTTTTGCAGGGCGTGTGCGTGAGAGAGAGAGAGAGAGAGAGAGAGAGAGAGAGAGAGAGAGAGAGAGAGAGAGAGAGAGAGAGAGAGAGAGAGAGAGAGAGAGAGAGAAATAAAACTCCTGGAACACTTTTTCCTTCACTAATCTCACACATTTAAGCTAAATCCAAGTTCCCTTTCCTTTTAGTCATTATTGCAAAATTAAGCCAAACGAAAAAAAAAAGAAAAAAAAATGAAAAACGAAAAAAAACGGGAAAAAATACCGTTTTCTTTTTTAACTAAACTCAGTGAAATGTGTTTTTATTTCGTTCAATTATTTTATTTATTTATTTATTTGTTTTTTTTTTACTTTTGTTAATGACTCAAAGAAGGATTGACTGAATAGGAAGTCACGCACGAATCGACCGACAGACAGACAGACAGACAGACAGACAGACAGACAGACAGACAGACACGCACACACATTGATCTATCTCTATTTACCTCTCTCTCTCTCTCTCTCTCTCTCTCTCTCTCTCTCTCTCTCTCTCTCTCTCTCTCTCTCTCTCTCTTTACCTTCTTATCTTCCTGTTTATCTATTTATCTACTAATCTATTTTTATTTATCTATCTTGTATTTGTCTGTTCACTTACATATCTATCTATCAATATATCTATCTATCTGTCTACCTATTTAATCTATCTACTTAATCCACCTATTTATCTAATCTTTATCTATTTATCCCTTTTATTTGCCTCTTATCCTATCAATTTATCTATCTATTCATCTATCTATCTATCCATCCATTTATCTATCTATCTATGTATCTATCTAGTGTGCATTCTCATCACCCACCCAGACCTCTGCCTCAAAATTCTGGATAAGAGCCAATAGGATGCTTCCTCTGCAGTGACGTCAATCAGAATACTGGAATTTAGCCAATGAGAACCCGCCTTGTCTTATGACGTCACCAGCAACGGTCCAATGACAGGCCGTGTTGTGTGTTGCGTCATTGTAAACAGATGATCAAAATGGTGCGTGTTTGTGACGTGTTGAGATTAAACAATCTTTCCGAGCGACTTTTTTTTTTCTATGATTTATTTGTTATTTCTCTTTCTACTTCTCTTCTTTCTTCTCTTCCTCCTCCTCCTCCCTCTTTTCTCATTTATTTCTTTTTTTCTAAATTCTTCTTACTTCTCTTCCTCCTCCTCCTCCCTCTTTTCTCATTTATTTATTTATTTTCTAAATTATCAAAATTCTTCTGTTACTTTATTTTTTTCTCTAGCTCATCTCCTCATCTTTGTCTTCCTTCTCATTTTCTTCCTTCTCTTCCTCTTCTTTCTCCCTCTTTTCTCCTCTTTCTTTTCTTTCTTTCTTTCTAAATCATCAAAATTCTTCTATATTACTTTATCATTTTTTTCTCATCTCTTCATCTTTGTCTTCCTTCCCATTTTCTTCCTTCTCTTCCTCCTCCTTCTCCCTCTTTTCTTCTCTTTTTTTTCTTTCTAAATCATCAACATTCTTATATTATATTACTTTATCTTTTTTTTTCTCTTCATCTCCTCATCTTTGTCTCTCCTCATTTTCTTCCTTCTCTTCCTCTTCTTTCTTCATCTCTACACATCAAAATTCTCCTTTATTTCTATCATCTTCCTTCTTCTCTTTTCATCTCCTAATTCCGTCTCATCTTCCTTTATTCTCTTCCTCCTCCTCTTCCTCCTACATTATATTCTTTTCATCTCCTTTGTTGTTTTATCATCTTTTCCTATTCTCATCTTTCTATTTCCCTTTCATCATCGCTTCTCCCTCTCTTCTCTTCCACCTCCTCCTCCTCCTCCTCCTCCTCCTCTTCTAACTCCATACAATATAAATCCTTGTATTATCCCATTTCTGCTGTTTATTCTCAACTATTTCCTTATTTCCCTTTCATCTCCCCTACACACTTGCCTCTCCCATCTCTTCTCTCCCCTCCCTCGTATCTCTAACGCCCTCACCTTCTCCCCAACCCCCATTAACTTTACCAACGCTCCCCCCTCCCCCCCGACCCACAATTTTTCCACTAACTGCCCCCCCTCAACATTATCAACATCCCCCCTTTCCTCCCCAACCTCATACGCTCCCCTCCTCCAGTCCGGATACCATTTATTTTGTCTATTTGTTTGTGGATTCGGATTGTATTTGCAAACCGTAACCGAAGACTCAAACAGGCCTCCTCCCCCTCTTCCTCCTCCTCCTCCTCCTCTTCCTCCTCCTCCTCCTCTTCTTCCTCCTCCTCCTCTTCCTCTTAATGGAGAAATAGGAGGATTCGAACGGTGGCGTGATTATTCGGCGACTTAGTGTAACCGAATCCGGACTGTTTCGGATTCCGCACCAATACTATTCCGGACCCGAATTTGTGGGCTGGCTCTGTCTTCCCCTTGCTTTCTCTCTCTCTCTCTCTCTCTCTCTCTCTCTCTCTCTCTCTCTCTCTCTCTCTCTCTCTCTCTCCTAATAATTTTCCTCTTTCCATTTGCATCTTTTTTTTTGTTTCATTCTCTCTCTCTCTCTCTCTCTCTCTCTCTCTCTCTCTCTCTCTCTCTCTCTCTCTCTCTCTCTCTCTCTCTCTCTCTCACAGCCATTGTCTCCCTGTTTTCCTCCCTCCTCAAACACCCTTCTGCCTCCATTCCTCCCTTCCCTCCTCCTCCTCCTCCTCCTCCTTCTCCTCCTTCACAAACATCTCCCTTCCTCCTGTCTCTCCTTCCTTCCTGCACAAACGTCTTCTCTAACCCCCCTCCCACCTCTCTCTCTCTCTCTCTCTCTCTCTCTCTCTCTCTCTCTCTCTCTCTCTCTCTCTCTCCCAAATCTCAGCGGGTCAGCACTGGTCTCTCCGCCAGCTTAAGTGGAACAGCCATTGTGGTCTTGAGCCGTCCAATAACCGACCACCTTCCCATTCCACCAATCGTTGCTCGCCTCGCACCCACTAACCAGGAGATGCGTGAGTTCGAACCCCACTTCTCACCTCTATTTTTTTTTTTTTTCTTTTTTTTATTCTTGTTTTTTCCTCGTTTTTTTTTATTTTGGTCCAGTATTCTTTTTTTTTTCCTTATTTACGTGTTTTTTTCCTCTTATTTTCTCCCTTTTTCCTGTATTTTTTTTGTAGTTATCGTATTCTGAATTTTTTTTTCCTTATTCATGTACGTTTTTTTTCTTCTTTTCTCCTTCATTTCCCGCTTTTTTCCCTTTATTTTCTTTTTTAATTTTCTATTATTATTATTATTCCTTCATTATTATTATTATTCAAATTATTATTTGAACGTGAAAAAATCAAACTACAGAGAGAGAGAGAGAGAGAGAGAGAGAGAGAGAGAGAGAGAGAGAGAGAGAGAGAGAGAGAGAGAGAACGATACTCACTAACACGATTATTGCTTCGCTCTCTTCCGTACAGGCCGATTATCTCTCTCTCTCTCTCTCTCTCTCTCTCTCTCTCTCTCTCTCTCTCTTCTCTCTCTCTCTCTCTCTCTGTAGTTTGATTTTTTCACGTTCAAATAATAATTCTTTGACTGACTGACTACCTGGCTCTCTCTCTCTCTCTCTCTCTCTCTCTCTCTCTCTCCTCTCTCTCCTCTCTCTCTCTCTCTCTCTCTCTCTCACAATGATAACAGGAACAGAGGTCACGGGAGAGGGACGGAGGGAGGGAGGGAGAGTGGGAGAGGGAGGCGAGGAGAGAGTGGGGAAGGGGGGAGGGAATGAGGAAGAGAGGAAAATGCTGATAAGAAGAGCAGAGATAAGATAAGAAAAGGGGAGAAGGTAAATGAGGCAAGGAACTGAGGAAGAAGTGAGGGAGAAAATTAATAATAGGCACGAGAGAGAGAGAGAGAGAGAGAGAGAGAGAGAGAGAGAGAGAGAGAGAGAGAGAGAGAGAGAGAGAGAGAGAGAGAATAAATATAAAAAAAATAAACAAAACGCAGATTATTGTTTCTCATTCTTTTGTCAACAATTTATCTCTCTCTCTCTCTCTCTCTCTCTCTCTCTCTCTCTCTCTCTCTCTCTCTCTCTCTCTCTCTCTCTCTCTGTGTGTGTGTGTGTGTGTGTGTGTGTGTGTAGGCCTAACCATACGGCTTAATCAGCATCCATTTTAATAAGGCGGAAAACAATTTGCATGAATATTATTAAAAAACATCATTATTATGTGGGGTGAGAGAAAGCCTTTGAAATCACCTCGCCTTATGAATAGAGAGCAGTTGTTTTGAAATATTTGCCGCCACCGTTACAATATCCCTTTACAATGACTCTAATTAGGTTCACCATCCTAAAAACACCTTCACACACTCGTAAATCAACAGGAAACCCTTTAAAATACTCATGTTTGTTTATATTATCCCTAATTTCCCTTACGTTCACTTATTATCCTCTCTTATCACTCATAAACGATCCGTAATTAACTTCACCACCCTTAAAACACCTTCACAAACTCGTAAACCAACAGAAAAAAAAAATTAAAATACTCATACATTCTTTAGATTATCCCTAGTTTCCCTTACTTTCCCTTATTATTATCGTTACTACCCTTACGGTACTCCTAAGGGACCTTAATTAATTTCAGTATCCTTAAAACAACGCAACACTTTCGTAAATCAACATGAAACCCTTACAATACCCATATTTCTTATAACACCCTTAAATATCCTTACGTAGCCTAGTATTATCCCTTACAGCCTCGTACTTTTAAAACAAGCCTAACTAGACCGTTATGATACCTCAGCACACTCGTAAATTAACGTTAAGACCCTTATAATGCCCTAAATATTCTTACATTCTCTTACATTATCCCTTCCAGCCTTACAGTACCTCTTAATACTCCTAATTTTCCCTCACACACTTGTAAAAATCGTAACTTTTTTTTTTTTTTACTATCATCAGTAATTGCCATCATCCCATTCTTCCTTGTCCCCAGTGGCCCGCGTACACCCATATCCCCATCACACATGCATACATACACAATTATAATCTTTCCTAAGCTAATTTCTACCTAAAAAAGACAAACATTTCATAGTTAAGTACAAATAATTTACACGTGAGGTGAAACAAGTAATGCCAGACGAGCGGCTCACGGAGAAAATGTGACGTCACCACCTGTCTTATTTAATGAAACTATCCTTAATTAACACCCACTAGGATGTTATTGTTATGGGTAATATAACACTTTAACTATCTGGTGAATGCACTGGCTTACCTAGAATTGATGTAATGATGGAGGGAGGGGAGGGGGGGGTTCCATGGGTATTATACCTCACTCGACGTCCTCACTGTTGTCAAGTGTGATGTAATCTGATCCCGCCCACGGCTGGCCACAGTAAGCATCGCAGAAGTAACGTGGAGTTGTTATCAAACATTTTCCTCTTTTTCTCTTCTTCTATAACTGTAATGCTCGTTTGAGGAGTTTTAATAATATAATT
>NC_087173.1:20872722-20915222 GCF_035594125.1 Scylla paramamosain
GCGGGTCCGTGGTATCTAACACTCTTATTATCAACCCGCTGACTCGCGCCCACGCCCACTCCGTACTCACCTGCAAGGCCGCCACCGCCCCCGTAGCAGTCACCACCACCAAAGTTACCATAGATATGTACCGTAAGTGTTGTGGTGTTGATAGTGGTGGTGAAGGGGGTATAGGAGTTAGGTTTGTGTTGGTAATAGTGGTGGTGATAGTGTGATGAAGGGCATTTTTGTAGTGGTGATGGTGGTGTGGTGAGTTGCAAATGTTTGTATGGGTAGTAGTGATTTTGTTGTAGTGGTGGTGATGGTGGTGTGTTGAGGGGGTAAATATTTGTGTTGGCAATAATGATGGTGGTGGTGATGGTGGTGGTAATTTTTCGTGTTGATGATGATGGTGTATGTGTGAATATTTATAACTAATTAACCTTGCTAATTAGACTTTAATACCTGTTGTTCTCACCTGTTTTTCTGAACCCTGTGTCATCCACCTTCGCTTTGCTCCCTATTCTTTTTTCATATTTTTTTCCTTCCATCTTTTCCTTCCTCCTCTTGTTTCCCCCTCCCTTTGTTTTTTCTTCCATATATGTATATTTCATTATTTCTTTTCTTCTCCCTTTTTCTTTTCCTTATTTTTCCTTCCCCTCTTTTCTCTCTCTATTTCGTCTCTTCTTTTGTTCTTTCCTTATTTTTCCTTCCCCTCTTTTCTCTCTCTATTTTATCTCTTCTTTTGTTCTTTTCCTAAATCTATCAGTTCATATTTTTCTCTTTTTCCCTTTCCTTTTTCCTTATTTTTCCTTCCCTTTTTGCCTCTGTATTTTGCGTCTCCCTTTGTTCTTTTCCCAAATTTATCAGTTCATATTTTTTCTGTTCCTTATTCCTTTTTCCCTATTTTCCTTCTCGTTTCCCATTTTCCCTATTTCCTTTCGCTCTTTTCCCTCTTTATCTTGTCTCTCCCTCCCGAGAGGGAGGGAGAGACAAGATAAATCACTATACTTTTTTTTCTTTTTTTTTAGTGTATTTCTTTAACTCCCCCTTTACTTATAACTTTCGTCTTCAGACCTACGTAACATAAAAATTTAACCATCTTTTCATTATTTCCTTTATTCCCTCTAATGCAGTTTCTCCGTATTGTGGCATGGCTTTATTGTCCATTTCTACGTATTTAATTCTGGATTCTCTTTTGACGATGCTCCTTTTATTTCTCTTTTTTTTTCCTCTCTTTTTTTCACGTTTCCGTTCATCCGATACTGTGTCTCTTTATTTATTTTTCAATTGTCCTTTGTGCAACCCGTATTTAGAGCCGGCCCCGCTTCCCAGCCTGTCAGATTTGTTGTTGAGCACTGGAACGTCTCTCTCTCTCTCTCTCTCTCTCTCTCTCTCTCTCTCTCTCTCTCTCTCTCTCTCTCTCTCTCTCTCTCTCTCTTGTCCAGGCCGGCCTGATAACGACGGCTTAGAGATCTAGAAGTGTTTTGAACGTCTACATTCGGTATTGACTATTGAGAAACCTATTGTCATGCCAGAGAGAGAGAGAGAGAGAGAGAGAGAGAGAGAGAGAGAGAGAGAGAGAGAGAGAGAGAGAGAGAGAGAGAGATGGAATAAACAGCAAAATGCCAAGAAATCCATATATACAATAGTAGAGAGAGAGAGAGAGAGAGAGAGAGAGAGAGAGAGAGAGAGAGAGAGAGAGAGAGAGAGAGAGAGAGTAGAATAAAGGATTTTGTGATTGGGGAAAAGAGTAGAAGGATGAAAGGATTGATAGGGGAATAAGGGTACGAGAGAGAGAGAGAGAGAGAGAGAGAGAGAGAGAGAGAGAGAGAGAGAGAGAGAGAGAGAGAGAGAGAGAGATGGATGAAGTAGAGTAAGGAAAAGGAGAGAGGAAGACAAAATTGGAGGAGAGAGAGAGAGAGAGAGAGAGAGAGAGAGAGAGAGAGAGAGAGAGAGAGAGAGAGAGAGAGAGAGAGAGAGAGAGAGAGAGAGTGACGTCAGGCGGTGGTGCCAAATCTTTCATGTTCTATTTCTTCAACTCCCTCCCTCCTCTCACTCACCTCACTCCCCCTCTCCCCTCTCCCTCTCCCTCTCCCTCTCCCTCTCTCTCCTCTCCCTCAAACACCAAATAGGAGATGACACAGGCGCCTCTACCACGTCTGTCTCCTTTTTGGCTGATATGAAGAGAGAGCGGGAGAGGGAGAGGAGTGGGAGGGAGAGAGGGAAGGGAGAGGGGAGAGAGAGAGTGAGAGAGGGAAGGGAGAGGAAAGAGAAAGAGGGAAGCTGCAAGAGGAAGAAAGGGAAGAGAATTGGAAGGAAAGTAAAGAGAGGAAGAGCAACGTGAAGGGAAGGAAATGAAGGAGGGAGAGAAGGAAGGTGGAGGAGGAGGAGGAGGAAAGGTAAAGAGAGGAAGAGGAAAGTGAGGGGAAGGAAATGAGGGAGGGGAGGGAGGAAGGAACGAGGAAGAAGGAAGAGGAGGAGGAAAGAAGAGGTAGTTTAAAAATAAGAGCAGGAAGAGAAGGAAGGAGGAAGAAAACAGAAGAGGAAGAAGGAAATACGTAATGGATTGGAAATGAAAGGAGATAAGAAAGGGAAGAAAGATAGAAGGAAAGAATAACAGGGATAGGAAGAACAAAAAAAATGCCAGTAAAAGGGAAGAGAAGGGAGGGAAGAGATTGTGATTTTTGGAGGAAAGAGAGGGGGGAGGAGGAGAGGAAAAGGAGGAAGGAAAGGGAAAGGGAGAGGGAGAAAGAAAGAAGAAGGAAGAGAAAAGGTCCCGTGCCAAATATCGTGTGTGTGTGTGTGTGTGTGTGTGTGTGTGTGTGTGTGTGTTCTTGGACGGGAGAAATTTTAAAGAGTCGTATTTTTAATTTTTAACGTTTAATTCTATCACTTTTTTTCTTTCGTTTTATTCATAGAAATTTCGACCGTTTCCTCGTTTTGTTCTCTCCTCATTGTCCTTGTTCGTACTCTCTCTCTCTCTCTCTCTCTCTCTCTCTCTCTCTCTCTCTCTCTCTCTCTGGGTATCCTTTTGTACCACACTTTACTCCTCTCCTTACTCTCCTTGACCGCTGCAGGAGAGGTCGTCAGGGCGTGGCGGAGCTGACCCTTCCTGCAGCCCTCCAATCAACTCCTCCTTCAGGCTCCCTACGCGCCTACCTTCCCTCCTTCACCGCCTCCTTCAACTACCACCACTTCACTCCGCCACCTCCTCCAGCCATGCATAAAAACATGTCTGCGTGGGTAGCGTGAAATATCATTCTGAGTCCCATATTCTGAAACACCTCTGCGCCGCTCCACCACTACATTCCAAAGGCTACAGTTGAAGCTACACTAGGTTTCTAAGAGTGTTTTTTTACGATTCTAGTGACAGAGGAACACGATTTGTATATTAACAGGAGAGACACTCTTGAGAATCTGGCTGATCATCTCTCTAGCCTTGGAAATAATCGTGGTGAAAGACAAAGAGAGAAATATATAGAAATATAGAGAAATAAATAGATATAGAGAAATAAATAGATATAGAGAAATATATAGAGAGAATATAGACCTAACTTTCCTTCGTCACCGCAATTCTCTGTCAGTGCCCCTCACTCTGCCCCAGCTACTCCTACAGGCTCGTCTCTCTCCCGCAGAAGGACGTGACGGGCGTGGGCGGGATGAGCAGGGTCCGCGTGGCTGTACAGAGGCGTGACAACGAGGCCCGGATCACCTGCCGCGTCAGCAACCCACAGCTGCCTCTACACACCCTGCAGGACCATGTGGTGATCAACGTGACGTGTGAGTGTGTGCTCTCTTGTATACTCTCTCTCTCTCTCTCTCTCTCTCTCTCTCTCTCTCTCTCTCTCTCTCTCTCTCTCTCTCTCTCTCTCTCTCTTTCTGTATCTCTATATTTAAGTGGTAGTGGATAAGTATATGAGAGAGAGAGAGAGAGAGAGAGAGAGAGAGAGAGAGAGAGAGAGAGAGAGAGAGAGAGAGAGAGAGAGAGAGAGAGAGAGAGAGAGAGAATTTGCCTCCGTCACTTACATATGTGATTTATTCCTATTTCCTTATTCATATTTTTACAAGATTTAGTCACACACAAACACACAATATCCTGTTTTTAAAATGCAAAGTTATTATTGTCATGTTATTGGCCGAGTTTACCTTGAATGGGATCACGTTTTCTTAGTGTCCCCGTGTTCCGGTTACCTGCCATTCGGACATTATCCTTATTATTGTTATAAGTAGTGTAAGGCTTATTTACCCATTTTATATCATGTAGTATTATTCTCTTCATAATTTAAGTTCTCTATATCTTTATATGTATAAGGAAGGGAGTATAATTGAGGTGAAATACGTTGAAAACGAGGGGAGCTTGAGTGGGCAACAACACATTCCAAGGAGGGGAAAAATCAGAGCGCCTTAGGTCGTGAGGAAAGGTAGAGGGAAGGCGTCTCTCAGGGGAGGATTTTGGTGTGGATTGGTGATGGAGTGAGCTTGTGGAGGTATTAGTGGTGTAGCGGTATAACCTTGATATCCAGGATCAGGTTAGTGAGTCTTTTGTGGTACCAAGAGCTCTTGTCCGCTGAAATTCGGTTGTTGAGTTGTGCCGGTGACGCTGTTGGAAGGGGTCATAGGTCAAACTGGCAGCCATTTTGTGAGTGGAGGTTGTGGTGTTAACCTTGGAAGTTGGTGTTGTGGTGTACTGGTGATTTTGGGGACGATGTTATGGTGTTATGGGTAATCTTTGGTGATAATGGTAATATTTTGTGAGGTTTGAGGAGGTAAATCTCTTGTGAGGTTTGAGGAGGTGAAATTCGGGAATTATTGTCTGGGGACGCGGAAATGGCGTCCGGGTAAATTCCTGCGGTTGAGGGGAAACATTTCTGTGACTGGTGGAGGTGTAAACGGGTTCTGGTGACGTGGGAAGTGACGAGAACGTCATGTAGTAACGTGTGCTACCTCATGTTGTTTGTGAATTATTATTAGTATTAATATATGTGCTTGTAACATGGAATAATCGTGTTTTCTACCCCCTCCCCAACAACAATCTGGTATTAGAGGTAATTCCAGGTGTGCTGAGTCAAGGTAAAGGTGGAGTAAGAGATAATTCTGACGATTTCGGATAGGTCGGGTAGGCACTCGAAGCCTTTAAAAATCCAGACCTTTAAAACTTTCCGGGATCAGTGTAACGTCCACTTTCTTGGAGAGATAACCGGTATCGTACGATCGCAGGTAAGTAGGCGATCGTGACATTATACATATATTTTCTTTGAATTCACGTACACATAACGTTTACACACACACACACACACACACACACACACACACACACACACACACACTCCTAGATAAGACTTACCTTTAGGATTAATGTTAAGTTTTTCCCCATCCCCTATGTACATTTTCAGTTTGTCAACTGCCTAAATAATAAACCGTTTATTATTATTATTATTATTATTATTATTATTATTATTATTACACACACACACACACACACACACCACTTCCTCTGGTAATGCATTGCTCTGATCTATTACTCAATTTGGAAAACTGCATCTCTGCGCACCCTTATCTCCTTCTCTTGTTAAGCCTCCTGCTGTGTGTGTGTGTGTGTGTGTGTGTGTGTGTGTGTGTGTGTGTGTGTGTGTGTGTGTGTGTGTGTGAGTGTGTGTGTGTGTGTGTAACAGTGTTCTGTGGTTGTGTATATTTGAATTGGTTTCTCATCTCTCTCTCTCTCTCTCTCTCTCTCTCTCTCTCTCTCTCTCTCTCTCTCTCTCTCTCTCTCTCTCTCTCTCTCTCTCTCTCTCTTATCGCCATTTCCTTGCGTTCTTCGGTTCATTCCTTCCCTCCTTCTTCCCTCTTTCTCCTCATGACACGTAAGAGAAAGGAAGAAGTGAAGGAGAGGAGATAAACACAAAGCGAGAGAGAGAGAGAGAGAGAGAGAGAGAGAGAGAGAGAGAGAGAGAGAGAGAGAGAGAGACGTACCAAAGCAAGGAAGAGATGTGAGAAGATAAGAGGAAAGGAGGAGGAAACGAAGAAGAGAGAGAGCGGAAAGCAAAACGAAAAGAAGACAAAGGAATAATGAAGAATAGGAAGAGAAAGAGAAGGAAAATGAAGTACTTAAGGAACAGGGAAATACTAGGAAGAGATGGAAATAAAGATGAGAAATAGAGAATGTGAAGGAAAGAAGGGGAAGAGGGAATAATTGAACGAATGAAGGAACAACAGAAAGAAAAGAGAAAATAGGAAAATGGAAGAGAGGAGAAGAGAAAGGAAGCAAGGAAGAAAAAAAGGAGGGGAGAAAGAGAGAGAAGGACGTAGAAAAGGTAATGACACGAAGGAAGGGAAAAAAGGAATGAATAAACGAAGGAGGAAGAAAGAAAAGATGAAGAAAAGGAAGAATAGAAATAACAAAAAAAAATTAAATGTCAAAAAATAACGTAAAAAAAGAGGAATAAGAAAAGAAAGTAGAAAACAATAGATAAATGAACAAGAGGAAGGAAGAAGGAAGGAGAGAAAGATTAATAAAGGGAAGTAGAAACGGATAAAAGGCAATAGATAGGAAGGAAGAGGGGAAAAGGAAGAGGAGGGGAGACAGACAGACATACAGACAGACAGACAGACAGACAGACAGACAGACACTATTCATCTATCCTTCATAATAATTCCAATGTGTGTGAATATTTTCCTCTCATTATAACTCTGGTTCCTCTCAACCCTGGAGGAGGAGGAAGAGGAAGAAGAGGAGGAGGAGGAGGAGGAGGAGGAGGAGGAGAAGGGGAGGGATACGGCTTTCGAAAATTAACTCGAATCCGAACAGGACACTTGGGGCCCCGATAGAGAGAGAGAGAGAGAGAGAGAGAGAGAGAGAGGGGAGGAGATGGAACTAAAAACTAATTCACTCCCCCACCTTCCTCAGTCTCTCTCTCTCTCTCTCTCTCTCTCTCTCTCTCTCTCTCTCTCTCTCTCTCTCTCTCTCTCTCTCTCTCTCTCTCTCCAGCGCTTCCTGAATGAAGTAACCTCGCTCTTAGCTAGTGTTTTATCTCTCTCTCTCTCTCTCTCTCTCTCTCTCTCTCTCTCTCTCTCTCTCTCTCTCTCTCTCTCTCTCTCTCTCCCTGAATAATAAATTGTGTGGGCATGATGGAAATTTAGTAGAGAAAGAGAGAGAGAGAGAGAGAGAGAGAGAGAGAGAGAGAGAGAGAGAGAGAGAGAGAGAGAGAGAGAGAGAGAGAGAGAGAGAGAGAGAGAGATTATAGTTTTATGTTCCCAGAAAGCATGGAAGTAGTAGTAGTAGTAGTAGTAGTAGTAGTAGTAGTAGTAGTAGTTATAATAATAATAATAATAATAATAATAATAATAATAATTGGGAAGGAAGAAAATGATAAGCGGTTTCAGTTATTTTATGTTTCTCAATTTACTACCGCGATAAAATAGTTTCTCTCTCTCTCTCACTCTCTCTCTCTCTCTCTCTCTCTCTCTCTCTCTCTCTCTCTCTCTCTCTCTCTCTCTCTCTCTCTCTCTCTCTCTCTCTCTCTCATAATTTTTGCACGTAGTTAATTGCATGCGATCTTTGCCTCTAAAAATAGCTAATGAGATTGGAATATTCATTAACGTGCTGGCAATTGTGACGGATTTTAAGAGAGAGAGAGAGAGAGAGAGAGAGAGAGAGAGAGAGAGAGAGAGAGAGAGAGAGAGAGAGAAATTGGTGGAGTTAGACAGGTATTTGAATGTGGCATGTTAGGTTTGTACTAGACTTTTATTCTCTCTCTCTCTCTCTCTCTCTCTCTCTCTCTCTCTCTCTCTCTCTCTCTCTCTCTCTCTCTCTCTCTCTCGCCTAATTTCAATTCACTTACCTCAGAAAGAGAGAAAGAAAATGAATAAAAGTTAAGAAAAGAAAGAGAGATGCTATATACACACACACACACACACACACACACACACACACACACACACACACACACACACACACACACACACACACATTTCCACAGTGATACAGAGAAAGAATAGCAAGTTTCCCTCCCTGGAGATAAATTCCTTACAGACAAATGGAGGAAAACGTGGAGGCTTGGAGAAAGGAAAAGGAAGGGAACACACACACACACACACACACACACACACACACACACACACACACACACAGGGAAAGAAAGGTTTAAGGTAGGGGGAAAAAATGGAGGAAAACGGGAAGAAGATACCACGGAAAGCACATGTAAGGAAACTTTTGAAAACATTGCTCGTGGCCGCGGTGAGGGAGAGGGAGAGGGAGACGAGAGGGAGAGAGGGAGAGGGAGAGGGAAAGGGTGTCTGGCGTCCACTGAAACGAAATTGTTTGTTTGGCGGAAGAAAAAGTAGAGGCAGGAGGAGGAGGAGAGGGAGCAGGAGGAGGAAAAGTATAGGGAGGAGGAGAAGAGGTGAAGGGATAGAAGGAACAAGACAAAAAAGACGACGAAGAAGAAGAAGAAGAAGTATTAGAAGAGACGATAAGGGTGAAGGAGTGAGAGGAACAAGAAAGAGGAGGAGGAGGAAGTAGAGGAAGAGATTGATAGAGAAAGATAATAGGTAGAAAATTATGAAGGAGAAGAATAGAAAGATGAAGAGGAATAAGGGAACAACGAGGAGAAAGAGGAGGAGGAGGAATGAGAAAGAGAAAAGGTAAAAAGAATAGTAGGAAGAACAAGAGAAATAAGAAAAAGAAGAGGCACAGTAAAACCAAGAAGGGAAATAGAAGAAAAAAGAGGAGGAGGAGGAATTTCAAACAGAAGGAGAGGAGAAATAAAGGACTGAAAAGGTAAGAAATTTTCAAGAGGAACTGGAGGAAGAAGAACAAGGAAAAAAGGAAGGAAAGGAAGGAGAAAGGAAGAAAAGAAGGAAGAAGATGAGGAGGAAGCAGGAAGGAAGATGATGAGGAAGAGGAAAGAGAAATGAAGAAAACAAGGAAAAGGATAAGGAAAAGGAAGAAGAAAAGAAAGAAAAGAAGGAAGAAGGAGAACTTGAGAAGAAAAGGAAGAAGATGAGGAAGAGAAAGAAGAAAAGAAAGAAAAGAAAGAAGAAGATGAGGAAGAGGAAGGAGAAATTAAGAAAAAAGAAGAAAAGAAGGAAGAAGATGTAGAGAAATGAAGAAAAGAAGGGCAAAGATGAAGGAGAGGAAGGAGAAAGGAAAAAAAGAAAAAAGAAGATGAGGAAAAAGAAGGAGGGAGAAAACAAAAAAAAGAAGAGAAAATGAAAAAGATGAGAAAGAAGGACAAAGGAAAATGAGGAAGAAGAAGAAGAAGAGAAAGAAAAAAAGGAAGGTGAAGAAGAGAAAGAAAAAAAGGAAGGTGAAGAAGAGAAAGAAGAAAAGAAGAAAAGAAGGAAGATTTACTGTCTCTCTTCCTTTGTTATCAAGCAATAGGAAAATAAAAAGAGGAAAAAAGGGACAAAGAATGAAGGTCTGTCCTCTCTCAGTACAATTCATCTTTTTTTCCTTATTGGCTCTCTTATTTTTCCTCTTTCCTCTTTTTTTATTATTAATCTCTTTCTATAATTCTTTCTTCTTTATTTTTTGTTCCATTCTCGCCATTTCTCCTTTTCTTCTTTCCCCTTTTTTTTTTTTTTACTTTAAGCTGTTTCCTCTATCTTAGCATCTTCCTTTTTATTTTTTTCCTCTTTTTCCTTCTTTTTAATTATTTTTGTTTCTTCTTTCCTTTATTCCCCTTGTCTCTTTTCCTCTTTTATTTCTTCTTTTCTGATTTTCAACTTTCTACTTATTTTTCACCTCTTTTTGTCTACTTTCCTCGTCTTTATTTCTTTTTTCTAAATCTCTGCTTCCTCTTTGCTTTTTTTTTTTTTTTTACCCTTTTGTCTCTTCCTTTTCTTTATTCCTCCTTTTTTTCTGATTCTCTCCTTCCTGTTTTCTCTTCCCTCTTCTTTCCTTTTCTCCCGTTCTTCTCTTTTCCTCCTCTATACTCCTCTTCATCTGCTATTCATCTATCTTTCTCTCCGTCTTTTTTTCCTCTTGGCCTCCTCCTCCATCTAGTCTTTCCTCTTTTCCCCTCCGCTGCGTGAGAAGAAAGAGGGAAAGGAGGAAAGAGAGAGGCAGAATTTTCTTCGCTTCCTAAGAAATTAAGGGGAAGAGGAAACCAAAGCTAAGATCAGGATTCGAACGCAGGACACACCAGTGCTTCCTTCTGATTGGCCGGTGATCCTCAAAAGTGATGCTCATTGGCTGCTGTGTCCGGGAGCCTGATGGCTATTGGCTGCCCGTAAGATGTAAACGGAGAGAAGTTTTAAAAGGACTTAATTTTGTTTTTCTTTTTCTTTTTGTTCTGTTATTTTCATATTTCTTTTTGTTTTCTTTCTTAAGGGTTTTGTCTTTCTCAAAATCACGTTAATGGACTGGCTGGCTGGCTGGGTCTCTCTCTCTCTCTCTCTCTCTCTCTCTCTCTCTCTCTCTCTCTCTCTCTCTCTCTCTCTCTCTCTCTCTCTCTCTCTCTCTCTCTCTCTCTCTCTCTCTGTGTGTGTGTGTGTGTGTGTTTGTTTAAAGTATTAGTCTACTACTACTACTACTATTACCACCACCACCACCACCACCACCTCTCTCTAAATAATTTCGCTTAGGTGAAGTGCGTGTCTCATTAATGAAGAGTCTGCCTTACCTGTGCTCGCTTGGGCTCATTACAGGCGCGGCTTAATTATAAGGCGCAGGTAAACCCTCACCTTTGCCTCCTTACTACCTGTCCCTCAGTACCCTTGTGTTACTTTATTAAGCCTTTATCTGTTCTCTCTCTCTCTCTCTCTCTCTCTCTCTCTCTCTCTCTCTCTCTCTCTCTCTCTCTCTCTCTCTCTCTCTCTCTCTAGTATTGTCCTTTTTAATGTAAACGAAACATTAAAAAAGAAAACTCTCTCTCTCTCTCTCTCTCTCTCTCTCTCTCTCTCTCTCTCTCTCTCTCTCTCTCTCTCTCTCTCTCTCTCTCTCTCTCTCTCTCTCTCTCTCTCTCTCTCTCATTTTCCCCTTTGTCCTTTACTTCCTCCTTGATCCCACCGCATGTTTTCATTTTTTTTCTTTTCTCTCTCTTTCCTCTGTTTATTGTTCTCTTTCTTCTTTCTTTCTTTCTTTCTTATGTTCCCTCTAAGCTCCATTTACTCCATTTTTTCCTTCCTCCTGCATTCAAACGTTTTTCTTTTTCCTCATCCTCTCTCTCTCTCTCTCTCTCTCTCTCTCTCTCTCTCTCTCTCTCTCTCTCTCTCTCTCTCTCTCTCTCTCTCTCTCTCTCTCTCTCTCTCTCTCCGGACCCGAAAGAAGCCGGATGTGTAGTAGATATTGATGCGATTATATGTTCGTTTTTATTTCCTCCTTAAATCTTTGGCCGGTTGTTTGTTGCTGTGTGTGTGTGTGTGTGTGTGTGTGTGTGTGTGTGTGTGTGTGTGTGTGTGTGTGTGTGTGTGTGTGTGTGTGTGTGTGTGTGTGTGTGTGTGTGTGTGTGTGTGTGTAAGAAGATACAAGATAGAAAAACGAGGAAAAAGAAATATAAATGAATGAGAAAAGAGAGGAAAAATAAAGAAAGGACTGGACAAAGAATCGGCGAATTTGAAAAGAACGAGAGAGAGAGAGAGAGAGAGAGAGAGAGAGAGAGAGAGAGAGAGAGAGAGAGAGAGAGAGAGAGAGAGAGAGAGAGAGAGAATATGTAAACAAGATCCTGTGCCTGTGAATTTCCTTTTCTTTGACCTTTCTTTGACCTGCAACCTTTCTTGACCTGCCGTGACCTAACCTGCTTTTGACCTTCCCTAACCTCCTTAAGTGACACACACACACACACACACACACACACACACACACACACACACACACACACACACACACACACACACACACACACACACACACACACACTCACTCAGAGACAGACAGAGAGAGAGAGAGAGAGAGAGAGACATCTAAACAACCAAAGAAGAAAAAATATAAAATTAAAAAGAAAAAAAGAAAATGGGAGAAAAAGATGGAGAAAGGAGGAGAGAAGCAGGAGCGAAAAAGAGCAGGCTATGACAAATCGGTTGGAGGAAAAGGAGAAGAAGTGTGTGAGGAAAGCGAGTTGGAGGAGAAGGAGGAGGAGGAGGAAGAAGAAGAAGAAGAAGACGAAGACGAGGAGGAAGACAATGAAGAGGGAATAAGAAAACCAATAAAATGCTTAAAAGAAAAACTTCAAGAATTTGTCAAGATGGAAAAAACAATAAAGAAAAAACTAATAAATGGAAACAGAAAGAGAAAAAGAGATAAGAGAAGAAATATGAATGATAATAAAAGAAGATGTGCCAATAATACTAAAAGGAAGAAAGGAGGAGAAAGAAAGCCAATAAAAAGGACGAAGATGCGTAAAAAAATAAGGAATGATTGAGAAAAATGAGAAAAGAGAAGGAAAAGGAGGAAGAGGAGGAGGAAGAGGAGAAGGAGGAGGAGGAGGCAAGTGTGTGTGTGTGTGTGTGTGTGTGTGTGTGTGTGTGTCCCTCTCTCATCCTCCATTTTTTTCCCTCTCCCTCATACACTTCGATACAAGATAATTCCGTGTAAATTAAGCCTTATCCTCAGACTCAATAAGGTTTATTTTCAAGTCTTAGGTTTATCTGAGTCACCCTTTCAATGTATCAGGGAGGCGGTCCGTTTTCTTTGTTTATTGGCCGTTTTTTCTTTTTTATTATTTATTTATATTTTTTTTTTATGGCGTGGAGTACATCGGTTGTGAATAATGTGTGTGTGTGTATGTGTGTTGATTTGTTTCCCTTTTTTATGGTGGTGTAGGAAGGTGTGGATGAATAGTGGTGGTGGTGGTGGTGATGGTAGTGGTGGTGGTTTTTATTCATTATTTATTTACCTGTTTCTTTTTATCTCACTCGGTCCATTTTTCATAATCCTTCGCGGGCTGACTGTGGATTTATGTGACGTGAAAGGATACCATAAGTGTCCCTTTGTTATAGTGTAGGGTCCCTTTGTTATAGTGTAGTAGTAGTTGTAGTAGTAGCAGTAGTAGTAGTAGTAGTAGTGTGTGGAGTGAATAGCCGTGGTGTAGGTGTCGCCAGGGGTCATGGAGGGCCAGGGTGGAGGCAGCGGGGGGTCGGGTGGGGGCTTCTGGGGGTTGACAGCGTGGTTGGGCATTTATAGGCGCCATTAATCAATTTGATGATCTCTTATCTCTACCTCCATCTCCCTCCTGTCACGTTTATTACTCGTTTTTGTGTTGCCGCCACTCCTTGTCCCGCATCCCCCTCACCCCCACCACCACCACCACTACCACCACCGGTACCGCCAACACCACGCTCATCTCCCCTTCCTTCCGGGCCACCCTTCTCTCTCTCTCTCTCTCTCTCTCTCTCTCTCTCTCTCTCTCTCTCTCTCTCTCTCTCTCTCTCTCTCTCTCTCTCTCTCTCTCTCTCTCTCTCCCCGCAGCGTCCCTCAGAGAGCAAGGGGGACTCGGCGTCATCCAGCGACAACCACGTCAAATCGGGCGCGGGTGACGGTGAAGGCGGTGGGGGGCGCGACACAGTGTCGGGGCGCGTTGGGGGACGCGAGGCGGTGCCGCTGCAACCCATCATCCGCCAGCCGTCGCGCCCCATCATCAAGGAGAACAGCCGTTCCTCAGACAATGGCAAGGCGTCGCAGGGGCGCACGGTGCTGTTCGTGGAGCCGCCTAAGCCCGCGGCGGGCATCCTGGTCAACAAGAACGAGGTGCCGCGCACCAGCCACGAGACGCTCTATCCCTCGCGCCGCAGCCTCAAGGGACCCAACGGCGACGTGGGGCCGCACGGCTACGGCTCCCGCGGCTCCTACCCCGAGACGCTACACACCTTGCACGTCTCCAGCCGCGGCTTTGACGCTTACGGCGACCGCGACCGGGACCCGCACCTGTAACGGGACCGCGAGGTGCCTCTGGGCCGTTACCGCAGCGTGTCCGACGACCGCGGCCACGGCGGAGACCTACTGGCGCCGCAGTACCTCTCCACCTCCTCCACCTCACTAGGGCGCGAGGGCCCCTACGGCTCCCCGCTGGGCCTGTTCCGCATGCCCGGCACCTCGCCGCCCTACTGCTCCAGGGACTTGGGCCGCGACCTGCCCAGGGACAGAGACCGAGACCGCGACCCGCGGGACCACCCCAGGGACCGCGACCTGCACCGCGAACTCTCCCGCGACCTGCCCCGGCAGCGTGACCTGCCGCGGGACTTGGCCCGGGAGCGTGATCTGGGCAGGGAGCGTGACCTGCCCCCCAAGCGAGACCTGCCGCCCCGGGACAGGGACCACCCCCGGGACAGGGACCTCGTGAGGGAGCGTGACCTTCCCCCGCGGGAACGAGACCTTCCCCCGCGGGAGCGAGACCTTCCCCGGGAGCGTGACCTGCCCCGAGACATTCCCTGGGACCTTCCTCGCGAGCGGGACCACCTGCGGGACCACCCGAGGGAGCGAGACCTGGGGCGTGACCACCCCCGCGCGCGGGACCGCGAGCACGGCCCCTTCGCGACGCGTAGCCTGAGCCACGAGTACGACCCGCTGCTGCCGCGCTCGCCGCCCTCCGCCTGCATGAAGAAGTCCCCCAGCGTGAGCGCCTCCGTGGGCCGCCACTACGAGCCGCCTCCGCGCCGACAGGACGGCACTGTGTATCGCTCACTGCCGCGACCCGGCAAGATCCGGGACGCAGAGGACGACGCGCTGCTCAAGTACCGCTCGCTGGACCGCCGCTTTGACCTGCCCTTCAGCGGCTCCCTGCAGCGCGTGGAGCCCGAGGAGGTGGACGAGGGGGAGCGACACCCCCCGCGCCGCTACAGCGCCTCCTCCAGGATGCGGTTCGGGGACGAGAAGCACTTCCACGTGTACCACGAGAAGGAGAAGGGCAAGCCGCAGGAAGGCCTGGAGGACATGGACGAGAGTTTTGTATGAAATGTTTTATGAAATATATATTTTTATTGGTGTATCCCGTGCCTTTTGTCCCGCCCTGCACACACACACACACACACACACACACACACAGTCAAGGTGTTTTCCTAAGGGTACCAACACATCAACTTAACAAAAGCGGCAACAACAACACATTAATTAAGACGGAGAAGCAGCGGGTGAGAAATGAGGAAGCGGACACACACACACACACACACACAGGGTGAAGGCGAAGTATTTGCCTGCAACTTTCTCACAACTTAGCGCTAATAAATTTCCCGGCACGGACCCGAGACGAACCCGCTCCGCGTCGCTCCGAACAGTTACGTGAATCCTGCAGTATGAGACGAAATACTGAACCCTTCATCCCATCTCAGGTGGAGGGAAAACTCCTTTAATATTTCTTAACTTAACTTGTTTCTATTGTTAATTTCATCCGTAAAAATTTAGGCCTACCTAAGCAACATGAGGCAAAATACTGAACCTTTTATCCCAACTCAACTGAAGGGGAAAAACTCCTTTAGTATTACTTAATTTTAACTTTTTTGTACCCTTGATCTCATCCCTCAAAATAAGCGTACTGTATAATACATCAGTAATGTGAATCGAAATACTAAACTTTTCATCTGAGCCTAGATAAAGGAAAAAAACTGCTTTAATATTGCTGAATTTAACTTCTTTCTACCCGTGAACCCATCACTCAAAATAAATATACATAAGCAATAATACAAAAGCATCATTATCGAGTATAATCAGCTTATTTTGAATTAAAGGGGATTAAAACTCATTTATTATGATTTAAATTTATATTTTATGTACCCTGCTCTCTTAATAATACGCCAGAATCCTTCAAAATATAATATACACATAAAGACACACGCACACACAAACAAAAGCATCATAATAAAGTTACCGCGTTGAATTATCCCATTTTTAATCGTATTAACAGAGAAAACGGCTTAGGGTAATGGCTCAAAAGATACTATTATTTCTGGGCTGGAGGGAAAGAGAGAGGGAGAGGCGGGAGCGAAATCCGTCCCGTCCTAATCCGCATGAATCCGGATGGACGACGAACGTAAACATTGAGCCGAACGGGAGTGGAGTGTTGACAGAGACTTAGCACCTTTATCACCTGTTCCCAGCACTGCACCGAGTCACGCAGGTAAGTCCGTGACACCTGATCCTTCTTTCATCACCAGAGAACACGTGACGGGAGGAAGAGAGGGAAATATGGGAGGAAATGGGAAAAATGTGGCGTGTAAGAGGGATGAACGGAAACAAACTCGTAAACATGGTGTCTTCGTGGGCATACTCTTGTTGTTGGTGTTGTAGTGTGTTTACATTGGTGGAAGAAGGAATTGTAGAGTGAAAGTAGATAGACAGGTAGTGTATATAATGATAGTAGTAATACCAGTAGTAGTAGTAGTAGTAGTAGTAGTAGTAGTAGTAGTAGTAGTAGTAATCTTGCTATTGTTGTGTGTTTAGATTGATAGAAGCAAGGATTGTATAGTGAAAGTAATTGAATAGCTAGTGTATGTAGTAGTAGTAGTAGTAGTAGTAGTCTAACCAGGCAATATTCTAACCCGAATACTTTTATCCTATGAAAGAAAATAAAACCATAATAAAAAGAAAATTAATGAATAAAAATAAATAAGTAAAGAGATAAGCAGAAATACTAAAAGAGGGAATAATAAGAATGATAATGATAGTGACAACAATAATAAAATAGACAAAAATTTATATGCAAACTAAAAAAACAATGACATCATTAAACAACCAATATAAATATAATGTTAAATACACACACACACACACACACACACACACCTCGCTCTCCCTCTTATCCCTCTCCTCTCTCCCCTCTCCCTCTCTCTCCTTTCTCCCCACTCCCTCTCCCTCTCCCATCAGTAAAACAGTCGAGATGCTTTCCTATTCAGTCCTTTCCTATTTCTTATTCTAATCCATTATTTTTCCTTCCTTCCTTCCTTCCTTCCTTCCTTCCTTCGTGTCATATATTTTTCCTTACATCTTCCTTGCTTTTGAAGAAGGAAGGAGGGAAGGAAAGGCTATCAGAGGGAAATGGTAGAGGAGTGACAGGCTTGAGAGAGAGAGAGAGAGAGAGAGAGAGAGAGAGAGAGAGAGAGAGAGAGAGAGAGAGAGAGAGAGAGAGAGAGAGATTTTATTGACTTCTTAAGATACATTCACTAAACTAATTATTGATGCTGTAACCCAGAGAGAGAGAGAGAGAGAGAGAAATAAGCGAACATTGTAATATAACCACTGAATCACAAAATCGATCATGGCAATGGTGTACTGAATCCGATCTTGTTGTTTCGCTTGCCGTGTATTGAAGATTCACTTAATACAAGATGAAAGTATTGCAATATGTACACGAGGATTGTTGCAGTTTTTTACCAATGGAGTGCAGGAGCGTCGAGGCGGGAAGACGTCTTAAGTATATAGAAAGACACGCTGATAAACTTAAGCTGATAGATGAATAACGTTAATACAAGAATAAAGTATTGCTCCATTTACGCGGGGAGTATTGTAGCTTAACTATACGTAGAGAGAGAGAGAGAGAGAGAGAGAGAGAGAGAGAGAGAGAGAGAGAGAGAGAGAGAGAGAGAGAGAGAGACGCTTAGACACTTGGGTTAATACAGGAATATAGTTTTTGTTCAGGTTACGTATCGAGGCAGAGGAAGGTCTTTAACACACACAAAGGCAAAGAAGCATTCTGGAAAAATGGGAATCATGGACAATCTCTAGATGAAAATAATAATATTCTAAAAACTCGAAATCCATGAAGAGTTAATGCGATAAACTTAACTTCAAGAGGCACTGTGAGTCTGGCAGTGACATGTTTTCATTAATGCCGTAAAGGGGAATTTGGATTTCAGGATAAAACTAAACCAACTCAAGTAAAAAGATGTCAATAATCTGTAAGGACAAATCATTTTATTCCCCCTCAAAAAAAAAAAAAGTTACAATCAAAACACTGATTTTCAAGAAGCACCGCGTGTTTGCCAGAACGATATGTGTATTTTTCAATGATGCCGTTTTCTGTTCATCATCATAGTCTCCGTTTTCTTTTTCTGTTGTCAGCTGCTCTTTTTCCTCTCCTACACATTTAATCTTGCTTTGTTACAGAAGAAATATTTGTTTTATAGGATTTTGTGAGGATTTATTTATTTATTTATTTATTTATTTATTTATTTTCCAGATGCAAAGGTTTCGTTGTTTTGTCGTTGATGAACTCTAAACTTTTATTTCGATTTTGTGATTGAGATTAAATGTTACTTTTCCTTCATGATTAGGTTAAGCTAATGATTCCTGTGTGTGTGTGTGTGTGTGTGTGTGTGTGTGTGTGTGTGTGTGTGTGTTAGACATACATGCGCTCTCTCTCTCTCTCTCTCTCTCTCTCTCTCTCTCTCTCTCTCTCTCTCTCTCTCTCTCTCTCTCTCTCTCTCTCTCTCTCTCTCTCTCTAAGTAATAAGTACTGTGCTAAAAGTAAATAATGTAGAATTCTGTTATACTTTGAGCTATAAATCGGTGATGTGTGTGTGTGTGTGTGTGTGTGTGTGTGTGTGTGTGTGTGTGTGTGTGTGTGTGTGTGTGTGTGTGTGTGTGTGTGTGTGTGTGTGTGTGTGTGTGCTTACCCCACACTGTCGCAAGCAATAAAAGCAGCATTACTTCCACGTGAAGGGTTTTGAAGATTCTGCTTCTCGTCACTCTCCTCTCTCTTCCCTCCTCTCATTTTCATTCCTCCTCCTCCTCCTCCACCTCCTTCTCTTCCTCCTCCTCCTCTTCCCTTTCACGTTTGTTTCCTCCTTCCCTTTCCTGTTTTCAACCATCTATTCATCTCTTACCTTCGCTCTATTTTCATTGTGTTCCCTCCTCCTCCTCCTCATCCTCCTCCCCTTAATCTTCCCCCCTCTTCCTCCTCTTCGCTCCCTTCCTTCCTCCTTTCTCTCTTGTCCTTGCTCCATGAAAACACACCCGCCTCGGATGCAAACTTCAAATAATGCACACAGACACACACACACACACACACACACACAAGAAAAAAAAAAAAAGTGGAAGAAGGGAAGAAAAATAAATACTAGGAAATAAATGCTGAAAAAAAAAGAGGAAATCAAACTATCTGCATTTAGGGAAAGAAAACGGAAGCGACCATCAGCGGCACGTAAGGGGTAACCAAAGAAAATAAGGAACGTAATAGAGAAAACGAACTTCCTACCAAACATGGAAGGACGAAAATAACACACTGGTAAAGATGGGAACGAGGTAATGCGAGGAGGAGGAGGAGGAGGAGAAGGAGGGGGAGGGGGAGGAGTAGACTGTTAGAGAGAGAAATGAAGGGAGGTAAGATGAGAGAGAGAGAGAGAGAGAGAGAGAGAGAGAGAGAGAGAGAGAGAGAGAGAGAGAGAGAGAGAGAGAGAGAGAGAGAGAGAGAGATTCGTGGAAGAACAGGAGGAGGGAGAGCATATAGGCAAAGAGACGAAAACAGAATAGAGGAAGGAGACGTAGGGAGAAAATAGAACTTAGAAATAGAGAAGACAAAATGAAAACAAAGGTAAAAATAAGTAGAAATAAGTAAATGAATAACTAACGAACTAAACTAACCAAATAAATGAATGATTTGAAAAGAAGAGAGATGCTGATGGAAAGTAAAGGAAGAGGAACACGAAAATGGTGGAGGGAGATAAATGAAGCAAAAGACACAGATAAAGATTCCAGACAGAGGAAAAAGAGGAATAAGAGTAACAAAAGTAAATAATAAATAAAATTGATAAAGAAGAGGGTGATGCGGGAGACAAAATGATGAAAGAATAAAGAGAATAAAGGAGAAGAATTAGTAAAGATAGAGGAAAAGGCAAACACGATAAAAATAAAAGAGGAACGTATCATAGAGAAAAAAAAAAGAAGAGATAGTTAAATGGAGGAATGAGAATGAGAGAGAGGAAGAAAGATAAGAGGTAAACTGAAATATAGAGGGAAAAAAGGGGAGAAGATGAAGAAGATGACAGAAGAAGGAGATAATCAAATAAAATAAATCAAGAGAGATAGAGAGAAGGGTGCCAAATGAAAAAAAAAAGGAACATGAGAGATAATAATGGAAGAAGAGAAATAGTTGTAGATATGAGAATAAGAGAGACGAAAGATGGTGGAAGTAAAGAAAAAAGTAAAAAAAAAAGATAATAATAATGATAACGAAGATGATGGCGAAAGGGGCTAAGTAAATGGAGGAATGAAAAAAAGGGAGGAAAAATGCTGGTAGGTGAACCAAAAAAAAATATAAAAAGACTTTGTAAATTAAAATGAGAGGGAGATAGGAGGAGGTTTAAGAGGTAAAAAAAAGAAAAAGAAAAAAGGAAGAAAAGCAAGAAGAAAAAAGGAATAGGAAGAAGACAATGAAAACAGTTGAAAGTTTGAGGGAGGAAGAAAGGTGTAGGGAGGGAGCAACAAACAAAAGGAAAAGATGATGGAAAAGAATGCGGGGAGAGGAGGAAAGAACAGAAGATAATGCGAGGTTGGAAAATAAGCATTAAAAAAAAATAAAACAGAAGAACATGACAGTGACACAAAACGAATAGACGAAAGAGAAAAGAAAAAAAAAATGAATAGATAAAAAATTATGTAAAAAAAAAAAAAAGAGAGAGAGAGAGGGAAGTGAAAAGTGGGGGTGGGGGGGAGAGACGGTGTTGAAACTGGTGCAGGGGGGCGAACGGAGGCAGCAGGAAAGGAAGGGGGTGGGTGACAGACCGGGTGGATGGAGGAAGGGCAGACTGTCTGGCTGCGCGGAGGGACAAACAAATGCACCTGTGTATGTTTTGTCTTTGTGCCTCACTCGCGGCGTCGCCAGAAAACTCTACCCGAGGTTACATTCCTTACAGCCGCGCCGGGGGGAGGGAGGGGAAGGAGACGCTGGGACGGAGGATGAAGCGCTGAGGAGGGAGGAGGAGAAGGGTGGGAAGAATTTGGGAGTTTGAGGGTTCAGGAGGGAACAGAAAGAGGCACTGAAGAGGAGGAGGGAAGGGGAGGAGACACTGAGAAGGGATGGGTAGGAGGGGAGTTGAATACTAGGGAAGGAAGGAGGGAAAGACTGGTGTGGAAGAGGAGGGGGAAGGAAAGGGAAGGGAGAGAAAGGGTCGGAGGGAACGAGTAGGGTCGCCAGGAGAAGGGAGAGGAGGAGAGAGAAGGGTCGGGAGGAGGAGGAGGAGGAGGAAGACGGGGTAGGGAAGGTAGGGGAATGATTAGGGAGGAAGGGAGGAAGAGGAGGGAAAGGAGATGAAAGACTGGAAGGTGAGGAGTAGTGGGAGGTGGGAGGGAGGAGGAGGAGGAGAAGAAGAAAGGTTTGAGAGGATGAGTCGGGAGAGAGGGAAGGGGAGGAAGGCGAGCTGGGGAGAGCCGTGAATGAAGCAATTAAAACGAAGCAGTCTGTGTGTGGAGTGTTTTGATGAAGCAGTAGCGGGGCGCTCACTCTCGGGAAGGCGAGATTCAATACATAAAACTAGGTCGTGTTTCTGGCCCGGGTTTTACTGCACTCCCTTCTTTCCTCCCCCAACTTTTCCTTCCTTTACTTTCCTTCCCCCTCCACTCACCCGTCCTCGCTGCCTGCCTGCCTGCCTGCCTGCCTGCCTGCCTGCCTCCCTTTATTCTTTCCTTCATTTTCTTTCTCTTGCTTTTTTTTTTTTTTTTCTGTTCTCCTATTTTTCCTTTTCCTTGTGACCGGCTTTTCCTCATCTTCGTTCCTTTATCAGTAATTTTCTTGTTTCCTTCTTTTGTTACTTATTTTCTTCCTTTCATTTACTTTTTCCCACGCCATCTGTCCGTTCTAGCTTCTCTCTCTCTCTCTCTCTCTCTCTCTCTCTCTCTCTCTCTCTCTCTCTCTCTCTCTCTCTCTCTCTCTCTCTCTCTCTCTCTCTTACTGTTCCTTATTTATTTTTTTTATTCTGTTCTATTCTTCTTTTCTGTCTTTTCCTTGCTCATCACACATCCTTCCTTCCTTCCTTCCTTCGTGGCTTTCCAACTCCTGTTTCTCTCCCTCTTCATTCTTTTTGTCTATTTTATCTTACCAGTACTTTTATTATTTTTTTTTATATTTTTCCTCCTTTCTTTTCTCTTCTTCCATTTTTTTTTTCTTGCCACGCATTCCTGCCTGGCTTCAATTCTCTGTTTCTCTCCTTTTATTCCTTCCTTCCTTTGTGTACTCTCTCATACGACAGGAATGCTGAATAAAGTGGTATGCGACAATGCTACGAGGAAAAATCGTGAAAAAGAAAGGGAGAATAAAAGAGAGAGAGAGAGAGAGAGAGAGAGAGAGAGAGAGAGAGAGAGAGAGAGAGAGAGAGAGGGGCTGCAACACCAATTACTAGAAATATGCTTCAAATATAACTAAAGTGGAAAAATTGTGTTAGTTAGCTACGGATAAAAAAATAAATAAAAAAATAAATAAATACATAGATACTCGTACTTACATTGAGAGAGATAGAGAGGTATGTAGATTAATAGATGGATAGACGTAAGTAAACGTAGGTAAGATGTAATGCACACATCTACATCTACGTTATACAAACACACGAACAAACAAAGAAACAAGCAAACAAAGGTCATGGTGCCTCGTACACTTGTAATAACAACAAACACAATTAACAATAAAGAAAGGGTTTTTTTTAATTAAAAGTAAAAAAAAAAAAGTAAAATGAAGAAACAGTTTTTATTTTTTCTAAACACTGATTCGAGAAAACGAGTATTTTCTCAACAACACAAACAATAAAGGTTAGTTTGAGCTTCACTAGGCAGCTCTTGAATATTTCAACCTATCATTTGCCATCATCATCATCCATAAATTTATGTAACCTCTTGTTCTTATTCGTGTTCGTATTTATACAGTCCTAACTCTTGCTTCAGATGAGGTGGTGCAGTTCATCACAGCCGTGGTGGTGCTGACGTGTCTGCTGCTTTTTGTTCTTCCTTTGTCTTCACTTGTCGTTCCCTTACACTCGTATTCTTAGCACAGAATTGACAATCTTTCCTGTTCACTTTTTTTTTCACCAGGAGTAGAATGATTTTTTTTTTTTTTTCGTCCTTGGTCTGCTTTTTTTCAAGGTGAGTGAAAGAAAGAAGCAAAGAAAACTTGTAGTTTTTAAAATGCTGTAGAATCTTAACTTATCATTAGGTGAAGAAGGGAAGAAGGGAAATAATCAGTGAATGTAGGCAGGAAAGTGTGGGACATTATAATGCTGCTTTTACCTTCCCTAGCGTGTGCACGGAGCCACCAGTGTGCTGCTCCCCCCCTCCCCCCTCCCTCGCCCTGCTCCTTCCTGCACCACTAACTCCACTCATTAGTCTCATGTGCCGCTGACTGAGGGAACAATCTTAAGCCTAACACAGAGGTATAGGGAAATTATCATATATTAAGAAACCGACTACTTACAAGCACCATTACACAGAAAAAAATAAATAAAAAAAAAGTTCATTGAAATATACAAATAGCAAACGAGAATGGACTTTCATGGGAATGAGGAGACAAGGGAAAAAAGCCTGGAAAGACAGAGAAAAGAAGATAAGGCAAAAAAAGAGAGAGAAGGGAATACTGAAAAAGAAAGAGAAGGATAGAAAGAGAAGGCACAACTGGAGAGAGAAGAAATGGCTGGAAAGAGAGACTGGAATGAGGTGACAAGTCAGGAACTAGAAGAGAGAGATGAAAAGACAGGACATGACTGGCAAGAGAGGACAAGAGAAGGAAGGAAAGACACGACAGGAAAGAGAGGAAATGGCTGGAAAGAGAATAGAATGCAGAAGTAAAACAAAAAGCAAGGAGGAGGAGTTAAGGCTGGAGAGAATAGACAAGGATGAGAAAGGAGAAGACAACCCTGGATACAAGACGACCCTGGAAAGACAAGATTATCCCAGGAAAGAGGAGACAAAGCTGGAAACAGGAGACACAGCTGCCAACAAAATGCAAGGCTACAATGACAACATAAGACTGCAAAGAGACACACCAACGATGGAGAGGGAACAAATTAATGGACAGAGAGACAGAGAGAGAGAGAGAGAGAGAGAGAGAGAGAGAGAGAGAGAGAGAGACAGACAGACAGACAGAGAGAGAGAGAGAGAGAGAGAGAGAGAGAGAGAGAGAGAGAGAGAGAGAGAGAGAGAGAGAGAGAGCAGGATTAGAAAAAAAAAATACAAGCTGGAGGAAGAATTAAGTGAGAGGAGAAAAATACCCAGAAGAGGAAAGATAAAACTGCAGAGAGAGAGAGAAAAAGAAAAAGACAACAATGAAACCAGAATACAAGACTGGAAATATTAACTGACACAGACAACAAGGCAGAAGAAAACTGTAATAAATGTTAAGAACACTTATGAGACTGCAGCCTGTCATAAAATACATCACTAAACAAAAAGCCTTCCTTGTGTTCACACTTTACAAAATGGCACCTTGCTCCTTCCTGTATTTCCTTCGTTCATATTGTCTTAATCCCACACAGGGCTGAGAATACTCACATGTCTTAAGAGACAAGTAAAAGGAATGTAGGCAAGGCAGCTAGGAACACCTTTATCTGTATGGCATCCTACGAAGAACATCAATTAACACACGATAAAGGAAGAAATGACAGAATTAATGAAAACCCAGGATGCATTGATTACCTCCACGCCCACCACCTTCCTCACTCTGGCTGCCCCTACACTGACGAACTGAAAACTTGTCCAGATAACGTCTCACACTTTCTCTACATTAAATCCTGCAACATTCGCGGTTCTAAATCTCTCTACCCGGGGACTACAGCCACCATCACCACCACTGCCACCACCACCTCTCGTCTTCTAAGCCTCACCATTTTTGTCTTCTTTTTTTTTTTTTCTGTGAGTGTCAGTTGTCATAGGATGGCGACAGAAATTCTTTTTTTTTTTTTTTTTTGTCCACATATTGTGTTATTTTTCTTGGTAAAGTTGGTAGTTGTGTCTCTTCTTTCCCATGTATCGGTTGTCTTTGTCCACGACACCGTTACTTGCTGGCTCGCGTTCACGTTACTGGGAATTCTGAATTTTGCAGCACTGTGTGTGTTAATTGTTTGTAGTAACTGCTCCTTTGTGTGTATTGCACGTCTTTCTTAGCTTGATATATGAAATTGTATGCTATATCTTATTTCAGGTTTGCTTCATGGTAATCATCAGTGTTTCCTTTGCTAAAATGAACCTAACACATATGTCAGTACAAAATTAAAGGAATAAGGTATCTATTTATTTATATTGTTTCCGTTTTTACTTAGGGATTCCCTCTATGGGCTCCTTACTACAGCCACAGACTTTCGTAGTGCATCACATTATATTACGAGTATCACTGAATATCACTATAAACACAGGTGGTGATGCCCGCAGCTCCAATGTAACTATAACCACATTATTACCAGTCTCTCCTAATGGATTTCACTGTCCACCACCACCACCACCACCACCACCACCTCTAGCAGCAGTAAACATGTTAAGCAACGCAGTTTGTCTTTACAGCTCTACTGACTATTTAATTTCATTGTCTACCACCATCCTTACTAACAGCGGCGAAAAGAGACTAACCCAATCAATTTCTCTCTTCTCTTCTACTGACTGTATTATTTTAGTGTCCACCTCCACATCTAGAAAAAAAAAAAAAGAAAAAAAGAAAAGTATAACCAAGGGAATTTGTCTCTACGTCTCCACTGACAATTTAGTTTCTGAAGTGGAAAGCATTAGTACACACTCTCTGTTCGCTAGAATACACGTCATCGACTGTCACAGTATTTACCACCAGGCAGTAATGGAAATCTTGTCAATAATTTCTTTGTGATGTGTGACGCCAAACCAACGACATCTTCAACAGTTTTTTTTTTTTCTTTTTCATTAATTTGTTTCTTTACTCTCTCTTTTTCACATGACTGGGAAAGTTTACATCTCTTAGTATTTTCTCCCTATCAGATTACACTTTTCATTCACTCCTTGTCTGATAACTTTAAACTTGCCTATCACATCTTTGAGAAATTAAACATAGGACAATTCTAGTTTTCTTAATTTTTATTCAATACATCCTTACTCTTTCATTAAATATATTCCTGGAGCAGCGTTCTTAAACACCTCTGTACTCCACTACGATTAATTTTCACAGAGTCTGATGAAAACTGTTGTGGACACCAAGGATGTTTTCATGATTCAAGTGATCTTTCAACAAGTAGTCTGTATCATCAATGAAAAAAAATACCCATGAGAATTCGACTAAGTTTCCGTGGCCAGTGATCGCCGCCATGAGAGAGCAAAGTGATTCAGAACGCGGTCACTTTTTTTGCTGTTGTTTTACCCGCTCTCTCTGGCCTTGACCCTCGGAAGCCTTGTGGGCAGCGTGGCTTTTCTCTCGGCAAGTCCTGCTGAGACAACGAAGTGTTTCAAAACGCTGGCACTATTCCTGGTAATATTCTGCCTGGTCTCTCTGGCCTTGACCCTCGGAGTCCTTGTGATCAGTATAATGTATCTTACTGTCGTCATGGACTCTCCTCTTCTCACCACCCTCCTTACAAAAAGTGTCTTGTATTTCGATAAACTGTTCTTTATCTTTCTTGTTTGAGTATATTTTCTACCTCTCTCTCTCTCTCTCTCTCTCTCTCTCTCTCTCTCTCTCTCTCTCTCTCTCTCTCTCTCTCTCTCTCTCTCTCTCTCTCTCTCTCTCTCTCTCTCTCTCTCTCTCTCTCTCTCTTTAATATGTCATACCGTATAGTTCAGCCCTTATCATTTATGTATGGGCCTATTCCTTACGCTAATGAACTGTGTGTGTGTGTGTGTGTGTGTGTGTGTGTGTGTGTGTGTGTGTGTGTGTGTGTGTGTGTGTGTGTGTGTGTGTGTGGGTGGGTGTGGGTGGTTTAGTTTGACTTGGCTAGGCTTAGGTAGGGTTAGGGTACATTAAGTTCTCTCAGGTTAGGTTTCGTTGTGTTTGGTTGAGTTTGGTTGGTTTGGTCAAGTTAGATTAAGTTAGATTAGGTTTTGTTTTGGTTAGGTTTGGTTAGGTTTGGTCAAGTTGAGTGAGACTAGGTTAGGTTGGTTTGGGTTTGAGTCGGTCAAGTTAGATTAGGTTAGATTTGGTTTTCTTTTGTTTTCTTTAGTTTAGTTTGGCTAGGATAGATTAGATTAGGTTAGGTAAGGTCCAAGAATGACTGGAAAACAAGAGTGTCTCGTGTAAACCTGTGCACACATTATCACACTTTATAAAAATAGATAAGTAGATGATAAGACGCGGAGCATCACGCGATGGGAGCCACGTATGAGGGAGGGAATCAGCATGGTAACGTGGCGGGAGTCTTAAGTAGGGTTATATCTATACAGGTAGCAAATTCGGCGGAGCGTTATCTATGTAATACCAACACGGGATGATTAATGGTACAGCGGGAGGAGGGTAGAGGGCGTAATGGCAGGGAAGCCGTGGGGGAAGAGAGGCGCATGTGCAAGGAACACTGTATCTAAGTCAGGGTATCAGTGTCTTATCTCCACTACTTTTAGCACGCTGTTGTGGAAGCTGTTGTTTTTGTTATTGTTATAATATGTTTGTGCGAAAACCAGACTCCTTCTTTAGCAGGCACCGTCTTGCCCCTGATAGAGCAGGAGACCCGGACGTCAAAAAATATAATAATAATAATAATAATAATAATAATAATAATAATAATAATAATAATAATAATAATAATATGTAAATTAAATGTAACAGTAAAGGGAATACAAGAAACGATGTCATCAAGGAAAATAGAGTCAAGTTAAATGAGATTAGAAAAAAAAGTGTAGAGAACAGTATATATATTAGAGATAACAGAAAGAGAGACTGTAGCATATATTTGCGGCTTCAGTGGTTTGCATGACGAGTTTCTTCCCAGGTGAACACAGACTGCGGCGTGACAGCAGGTAAACATAATCTATCTCCTCTCTGCCTGGGATTCGAGCCAGTCATCTCTTGGAATCGGGTGATGGGTGTGAACTGATCACGCTAGTCCTATTACCATCAAACTGGAATTTTTCAAACACAGCAAATATACAAATGTTAGTGTAAAACTATACTTCTCTTCAAATGTCTTCCCGCACACAACGTTTTCAGCCTTGCATGATGCCATAAAACAGTAACTGCCTTTCCCTTTTGTTTTTCTTCTTTCTGCTACCCTTTCACCTTCCCTCGAACCCTTCCGTCCCTTCCCAATCAGTGCCACCAAATACTTGATAGTTTCAGTCTGCCCAAATGCCTCCACACACAACCAGACCACAACCAGTACTCATTCTACTGCATAAGACTATATAGGAAACTGCACGAAGCCTGCCTGTAGACTTATAAGTGACTGTCTCTGTATAAAACATGTTTGTCTATGGGTTTAGGAAGGAGGATAAAAACCCAGGGAGGAGTTAAGTAAAAACCAATAATCACACCAGATTTGACTCCCTTGTATTGCACATAGAAAAATGTAAACACCTACCAAAATGGGAAGAGGCTAAAGAAATTACAGTTGGATTGAAGAAAAGAATGAGAAAAGCTATAGAGGCAGCCCTCATAACAACTAGGGAAGTCATTAACCACAGAGAAGGTTTAATCAGGTGGGCGGGTAATTCCGCCAGATTGGCCCTCAGGTCAGGTACAAGGAAAATCCCCAGTAAAGGCTCGTCACGTAGGCGGACAATGCCACCTGACTAGGAAAATAAAATTAGGTGAGGTACACGCCAGGATGGCAATACTCTGTACGAATGTCAAATGAGAAAATTTTGTATGTTGCTATAAATAGTGTGTTTTCACTCATGTAAATCAGTCTCTCTGAGGATGGCTATTCAGCCGAAACGTTAGAGATTAAAAGAATCCTAACTCCTCCCTGGGTTTTTATCCCCCTTCCTAAACCCAACTACTTGTCAACATGAACAGTTCACATGTTTGTCTATATCTTCCTAGCATTCCTACCCATAAATTTCTCTAACCAACAGCTCTCACATTCACGTTAACCATTGTACACTTTTGGCGCCTTGTTCAGAGGACTCACAACCTTGCCCGGTGCGTAATCTTTTAATTTAGTGTGTCAGTAGCTGTACATGCCTTGACACAGACCCTCTACCAAGTACAGGCGTGGTCGAAAGTGTAACATTTTGCACTCATTTCCATTGTGTTTAACTTTTCCTCAATTTGAAGTGTGGTCTGCTGACAGCCTCCTTACGGAACAGAGAACAGAGTGTCTCGACTTTTGTCCATGTTTGTACTTGTATAGCGTTTTGTTGCTTCCCTCATTCCGCCACACTCAATAAATGTTCCGCGTGCGTGCGTCAGCTGTGATGTGTTGCAGTTTTTCATCGCCATATTTCACGAGTTCCGCGTCCCTTCAGACCTTGTGAAGCAATAATTCAGGCCTGTGTGAATTCTGACACATGCGACACCAAATTTATTGTCAGAAGCAACATGAGCTTGTAGCAACACATCACCCTCCTCCTCCTCCTCCGGCTGCCTCTCTTCGCTCCTCCATTGGGTGACAGCGTGAGCAGGGAAGCCCGCCGCCACGTGATATGCCAGCCTGGCCGAGGCTCCTCCCTGACTGGCGTGCGGCGCCGCCAACGGCTGGGAAAGACAAAGGGCTGATTGGCAGCAAGGCGGGTGCGGGGCGAGTGTGGGAAAGGCGCCCCGCCCCTCCCACCAACATCATGGCGGGTGGTGGCTGCTCAAGTCAAGGTCTACTGCCTCACGTATGTAATTCCTGACGCACGTGACCACAGTGAACACTGAACACCGCCGCTAAAGGAAGAAGGCCATGAGCATCTCTGCGTGAAGGCAGCCTGGGACTAAAGGGAATTAACGGGGATGTAGAGGAGGGGGCGGAAAAAGCGACAAAAAAGGGAGAGTCTGCTGAGAGGCGATCGAGGCACCAGAAGGAAAGGTTACCCTATAGAAAACTATCAATCCCTACTTAAACTCACCCTCCAAATTGCCCCCTTCCCTGATTGGCGTTCTCTGTTAAGGCGTAGTACAAACACACACACACACACACACACACACTCTCTCTCTCTCTCTCTCTCTCTCTCTCTCTCTCTCTCTCTCTCTCTCTCTCTCTCTCTCTCTCCCATGTCAAAGGGACCAATAAAGCTTCTCCAGAGAGTTAGGTTAGGTTAGAGAACGTTGACACAGACACAGACAACTGAGCACCTTGTGTTGGTGGTGGCGTAGCGAGCTTCCCTTAAATTTTAATTGTATACAGTAGTTTGACTAGGCAAGGTGCAAGCACGGAGGCACAGTTTCGGAGAACAATAGGAGGGACCCCATCAGGTCCATAAGCCTTCCGAGGGTTTAGGCCAGCGAGGGCATGGAAAACATCATTGCGAAGAATTTTAATAGGTAGCATGAAGTAGTCAGATGGTGGAGGAGAGGGAGGAACAAGCCCAGAATCGTCCAAGGTAGAATTTTTAGCAAAGGTTTGAGCGAAGAGTTCAGCTTTAGAGATAGATGTGATAGCAGTGGTGCCATCTGGTTGAAATAAAGGAAGGAAAGAAGAAACAAAGTTATTGGAGATATTTTTGGCTAGATGCCAGAAGTCACGAGGGGAGTTAGATCTTGAAAGGTTTTGACACTTTCTGTTGATGAAGGAGTTTTTGGCTAGTTGGAGAACAGACTTGGCATGGTTCCAGGCAGAAATATAAAGTGCATGAGATTCTGGTGATATAAGGTTTAAGTACCTTTTGTGGGCCACCTCTCTATCATGTACAGCACCAGAACAAGCTGTGTTAAAACCAAGGTTTGGAAGGTTTAGGTCGAGAAAAAGAGTGAGGAATGTACGCCTCCATGCCAGACACTATCACCTCTGTTATACGCTCTGCACACAAAGACGGGTCTCTGACACGGAGGCAGTAGTCATTCCAAGGAAAATCAGCAAAATACCTCCTCAGGTCCCCCCACCAACAGAGGCAAAACGCCAGAGGCACCTTCGCTAAGAGGGATCCTGAGGAGGGATTGGAGTTTACTTCATTCAATCATTTACAAGTATATTCCTTACAAACTTTTGTCCTGTTTTTTTTTTTTTTTGATGGTGATGACAATGATGACAATAGTGGTGAGAGGTGGTGATAATGATGCTGATGGTATTAATGATGATAATGGCTGCGATGATGAAGGCCATTTCTCAGTGTAGTCATTAGGGTCATCATTGCCAGAAGGACGAGAAAGAATGGTGATGACCTCGTGAAGATGGTGATGAGAATGATGGTGATGATGATGATGATAATGGTGGTGATGATGATGGAGATGAGAATGATGATGATGAGGAGGAGGAGAAAGAGGAGGAAGAGGAGGAGGAGGAGGGTGATAATAATAATGATGAGAGTGATGTGCATAATGAATACAATGAAGATGATGAGAAATGTTAATTGTATAATGATAACAAGCCCTGTATTGTTGTGTTACGCGTATCTGTACATTTCCTTCACTGACACATACAAAAATGTAATGAGTCATTTGCTAAGTGTTTCCTGTAAGGCTTGGATCACTTAGTGCCGCGCGGCGCCACCCCAGTACGTAGCGAGCCGAGGAACAAGAAAGGAGGGGAGGTCCACCCAGGCTAGCTGTTCCCGCATCACACAACTTACACGTTAATTTATCGCAGAGTAAAGCAAAACACAACAGATGTCTATAGAGACCCTACACAGTATCCGGAAACATTTCTGCCCGCATCCGAATACTTTCAAGAGGCTGTAGTACAAATTACACGGGTTTTAAGGATGTTTCTTCGGTCCTCGTGACAGATTGGTAAGGTTTTACACCATCAAAGGGAAAAGCAGTCTTGAAAACCCGTGTGATCATCATTGTGGCCTTTGAAAACAGTCTGGTGTGAGAGCAAAGCTTTTCAGAATACAGGCACTTAACCTGTCTTCATGAAAAACAAGTGCATTTATGATACCTGAGACTGCCTTACGACATTCCCCCAATGACTCTAATGTATCTTTCTTTTTTTTTTTTTTTCGTAGCATTAGCCTGTCTCTCATTGGTAAAAACATCCTCACTACATGTACTACGTTATTTTATTAGTCTCAAGTCACTACTTAAAGTCTATATAAGCCTCAATAAATACGAAAGCTGTAGTGATGGCCTGCTTCCCGTCAGCCAATCAGAGCGTTCTATTTTTTTCCGTTTTCTTTCTTACTCTTCGTAAAACTGATTGTAGGATATAGCTGATATATCTATCGCATACGGTACGATATGTTGGCCCTCCCGGCACCACTGTACGCTCTGCCGCTCTCGAGGCAGTCCAGGGAATAAAGGTCTTAAGGAAGCACTGCGTCTTCCTTACACCCTACATGGCGCAGTGATTGGAGTAACCATGGCTGGCCGGCCCCGCTTCCACACAACCACGTCAAGGGCTCCCAGGACACCTAGGACACCTGGGGTCCCCAGCAGCCATCTCGCCACCACACTGGAGATGCAGCAGGCGCTGATGGCCATGCAACAAGCCCTCGCACGCCGGTCGCCTGCCTCCAGAGTCCCGACCTCTGCCACGCCGGAGAAGTGTGAGGCTGAGATGTCCACAGCCTCGTTTCGTTCCTGGAGGAGGTCTGCCGAGTGCTGGGTTAGGCTGAACCAATGGGGCGCGCCGGAGGCCGTGCTACACATCCGCCTTCTCTGCACACCGGCCCTGCAACGCACGCTGGACACAAGGTACACCATGCTGCAATGGGAGGCCCTGTCGACGACCGAGGCACTGGACGCCATCGAGAACCTGGTACTGAAGGGAACCAACCAGGCGGCCGTGTGGAGCACCTTCTTCAGTAGCCGTCAGGCGCCCGGTGAGTCAGTCTCGGACTTCTTCAGGCAGTGTTCCCAGACTGCCGCCGACTGCGGGTTTCAGTGCCCTTCGTGTGGTGATGATTTGGCGGAATACATGCTGCTGCGGAAGTTGATGGGCGGCCTAAGCGATCCGGTGATGAAGAGAGAGGTATTCCAGTTGTGTAAACAGTTTACCAGTGTTGATAAGCTACGAACATTCTGCCTTACATTTGAATCCGCTGCCAGGGACGCCAACTTTGGCGGGAGTTTTACGCGGGAAGTGACGGGGGCTGAGCTTGACGCGCCGTTGCCAGACGTGGCACAGGAGGTGGTAGCTGGAGCACACCGCCACCCCGCGCCAGCCTCGGTGCGCACGCGCCCACCCGCCAACCGCCCCCACACCCCCGTCGAGAAGCCCTGTGGCAACTGTGGAGGTACTCACGCCCCTGGGAGAGTACACTGCCCCGCCAGGTAGCTGAACTGCTACAAATGTGGGAAACCCGGACATGTCGAGAAAATGTGTCGCAGCGGCGGGAGGAGATCAACGACCCCAGGCTTGGAGGCGGCTGTCTCGGTCCCCCAGCTGACGTCTGGGGCCATGCTGGTGGCTGGCACCGCTCCGTGCCCCCACCCGACGCTCCACGTCTCCGTCACCAGTGGGGGGCGTGCAACGTGCGAGGTGATGGCCGTGGCCGACACAGGGGCCCAGGTGTGTGTGGGCGGCAGGGGGCTTCTCACCTCCCTCTCTTTACGGCCTACGCAGTTGAAGCGTCGGGCTGGCCTGAGAGACATCGCCAACATGCCCCTCCAGCTGCTGGGCTCTGCAGTGTGCACCATATCCCACGGGGGCCGCTCGTCCACCCAGGAGATTTGCTTTGTGGACTCTGCACGTCACCTCTTCCTCTCACTCAGTACGTGCATGGAGCTTGGACTCGTGCCCCGGGACTTTCCCCGTCACACACAGGTTGCGGCGGGCGCATCCCAGGCGCCGCCCGCTCGCCAGCCTGGCCTGACGGAGGCGCCGACAAGACCCGCGGCCATCCCCCTGCCACCCCTGGAGGAGAACGTGGGCCGCCTGGAGGAGTGGCTCCTTCGCCATTTCTCATCATCAACCTTCAACGTAGGCCGCTGCCCACTCCCTGTCATGGCAGGTGAGCCACACCGTATCCACCTGCTCCCCGACGCCGTACCTCACACCTGCCACACCCCGGCCCCCGTACCACGTCATTGGGAGGCGGAAGTAAAGAAACAGCTGGACGAGGACGTACGCATGGGAGTCATCGAGCCGGTCCCAGCCGGGGAGGCGACAAGGTGGTGTGCCAGGATGGTCGTCGTGGCAAAGAAGTCGGGCCAGCCGCGACGCACGGTCGACTATCAGAAGCTTAACGCCGTCTGCCTCCGGGAGACGCACCACACGCCCACCCCTTTCGACATGGTGGCGGCCATCCCTGCCCACACGTTCAAGACCGTCGCCGACGCCCACTGGGGTTTCCATCAGGTGGAACTGGAAGAGGAAAGCCGGAAACTCACCACCTTCATCACACCCTGGGGGCGGTACAGGTACCGGCGGACCCCCATGGGCCACTGCGCGGCCCCTGACGCCTACACCAAGCGCTTCGACGACGCCCTAGTGGACATCCAACGCAAGTTTAAGTGCATCGACGACACCCTCCTACACGACGAGTCCGTGGAGGGGGCATTCTGGCACGCCTACGAGCTGCTGGAGGCGTGTGCCAGGCAGGGCATTACGTTGAAGCCCGAGAAGTTCCGGTTTGGCCGGAGGGAAGTGGAATTCGTGGGCTTTCATGTGGGCTGGGAGTCCTACAAACCCACCGACGAGCGTCTGGCAGCAGTGCGGGACTTCAGCATGCCAGCCAAGCCCACCCTGACCGACATCAGGTCGTGGTTCGGGTTCGTGAACCAGCTGGCTCCCTTCATCGCCACTGCCCCCATCATGGAGCCGTTCAGAGACCTACTGAAGAGACCGCAGGGTAAACGAGTGTACTGGGACGAACACCTACAGGAAAAATTCCAGCAAGCTAAGGAGACGGTCTGCCAGCTGGCCAAGGACGGGCTGGCATTCTACGACCGCTCCAGGCCCACTATTGCCATGACCGACTTCAGCAAGGAGGGTATCGGTTTCGTGGTCCTCCAGCAGCACTGCGGGTGCGGGACGGCGGAGGCTCCCTTCTGCTGTAGGAGCGGGTGGCGTCTTGCGCTCTGCGGCAGCCGGCACCTGTCAGCGGCCGAGGCTGGGTACGCCTCAGTTGAGGGGGAAGCCCTTGCGGTGGTATGGTGCCTGCGGAAGGCACGCCTGTTCCTGCTGGGGTGCCCAAACCTGGTGCTGGTCACCGACCACCGCCCCCTAGTGAGGCTCCTGGGGGACAGGGCACTGAAGGACATCGTTAACCCCAGGCTCTTCGCGCTGAAGGAGAAGACGCTGCAGTATAGGTTCGCCGTCAAGTATCTATCAGGGAAGCGCAACTGTGCTGCAGACTTCCTGTCCCGTTACCCTGCCCTCCGCACTTCACCAGACAGCTGTGACGAGAACCTCGCCGTGGATTTGGAGGTGGCTACAGCGGCGGCTACCACGGCCGCCCTTACCGACAACGGCTGCATCACACTGGATGAGGCGTCAGTCACTAGCGCTGCCGCAGACGACCCAGTATACCAGCTGCTGGTGGCCAAGGTCCTGACGGGTGACTGGAGCCCGCAGAGGTCCCGAGAAGTGGCTTGCCTCCGCCAGTTTTACGGGGTCAGAGACAGACTGTCAGTGTCTCAGGGACTGGTCACGTACACCTTCGACCAGGGGTCCGTTATGCTGGTGATTCCCGAGCCCCTACGCCAGCAGGTGGCCACTCACCTCCACGCGGGTCATCAGGGGCTTGACTCCATGCTCCGCAGGGCCCGCCAGTCGGTTTACTGGCCCGGTATGGACGGGGACCTTCAGCACCTGTGGTCGACATGCTCAGCCTGCAACGCCCACGCCCCCTCCCAGTCACCAGAGCCCCTAGTCATCACCCCGCCACCAGAGTATCCCTTCCAGTGCACAGTGACGGACCTGTTCCAGCTCGAGGGCAACACCTACTTAGTGTACGCCGACAGGCTCACAGGATGGCTGGAGATCGGCCACCTCCCCAGTAGTGCCTCCACCAGTAAACTCATGGCTCACTTCCGCCGCTTCTTCGCTCGCTGGGGGGCACCAGAGGAGGTGTCTACGGACGGCGGCACCAACCTCGTAAGTGAGGAGATGCAAGACTTCTTCAGGCGCTGGGGGGTTAGAGTGCGTGTCTCGTCAGCCCACTACCCCCAGTCCAATGGCCGAGCCGAGGCGGCAGTCAAGTCCGCCAAGAGGATGCTACGACTTAACATTGGCCCCACCGGCAGCCTCGACACGGACAAGCTGTCGGCCGCTCTCCTACAGTACCACAACACGCCCCTGCGAGGGGCTGACAGCTCACCCGCTCAGCTCGCCACGGGCCGCCACCTCAGAGACGGCGTCCCCACAGCCCGGTGTAACTACAAGGTGGACCAGCACTGGCGATGGGCCCTCCGACGTAGGGAGTTAGCCATGGCCCGGTCTGGGGACGAGAGGGTGGAACGCCAGGGGCCAGTCAGAACCCTTGAACCCCTTTCCCCGGGCTCTAGAGTGTGGGTGCAGAACCAGATGACTAAGGTATGGGACAGGAGTGGAGTGGTAGCTGAGGCACTCCCACACCGCCAATATACCGTCAGGTTGGATGGTAGTGGCCGTCTGTCGCTCCGCAACCGTCGGCACCTGAGGGTGAAACGGGGGGCAACCCTCGCCAGCCCCGCACCGTCTCACGCGGGACCCACACCCGCAACCAGCCCCACCCCACAACCCCGGCAGTCAACCCCATCACGCCCACGGAGGACTTCTCGTCGTCCCCAGTGGTTAGCCGACTACGACGAGTCCTCTCCACCTTAATTGTAATTATTGGTATAATCCCTTGTACAACCTGTTTTATTTATGCAATGTTATTAAGGAATCTTATGTTTCTCAGGTGGAAGCATGCCAACTTATGTTGCCTCATGTATATCCTTCTTTCGGCTGTGTTTATTCTATAATCCATTATGTATTTCCGTTAAGCCCATATGCTATTTACCATATGTTTAACTGGGGGGGAGATGTAGGATATAGCTGTTATATCTATCGCATACGGTACGATATGTTGGCCCTCCCGGCACCACTGTACGCTCTGCCGCTCTCGAGGCAGTCCAGGGAATAAAGGTCTTAAGGAAGCACTGTGTCTTCCTTACACCCTACACTGATGTATCTTTCATTTGTTCTTACTTCTTGCCTCACGGTGTATTGGTGTCTTCTACTGCTAATATAACCGTGATTCAATTTTTTTTCTTTTTTTATCACTACAAGCAGTATTATGAGTGCGGCTCTGTTCTGAGTGACAATTACCTCAGCAAAGCCTCGACCAATCAGCACCAAGTATTCAAGTCACGTGATACTCTCCTCGCCGTCTCCTCAGCCATTCGCCCTGCGCCCGCTGACGTGATGTGACGGGTCTCCGGTTGTGTTGCAGCGGTGAGGTGGTGTTGCATTTTTTCTCAGCGGGCGTGTTGTGGTGGAGTGCGGTGTGGAGGGAGAGGTGGATGTGAGTATGGCCTGGTGGTAGATAGGGAGGAGTGGATAGTGGAAGAGAGATGTGGAGAGTAGGATGGTGGAAGGGGGAGGTGGAGGTGGCTATGGCAGACGTGACTGGGTCAAGGTGGTGGTTGTGGTGGTGTTTGGTATGTGTGTGGTTGTAGAGGATGGAAGTGGTTGCCTAACTAGGGTGATGGTGGTGGTAGTTGCGGTGGGGGGGGTGGAATGTTGGTGGAAGAGTGTTGGTAGTGATGGTGAAAGTGACTGGCTTGTGGTGAAGGTGATTGTGATTGTTGGGGATGGTGGTGGTTGTGTAATAGTGGTAGGGATATCGGTGTTGTGGTTGCTGGGTGCGGTTGAGGGCTGGGGTGGTGGTGGTGGTGGTGGTGATGCTACGGTTGTCAAGGTTTATAGGGAGATGTTCGTGTGTGTGTGTGTGTGTGTGCGTGTATACTCCTGTAACTAGCAAACTGCTGTCACTCGTTCACTTGTTTCACCTCCCTGTTTCAGACTTTCCTTCTCTCCCCTCCCTTCCCCTCCCCTCACATCCCGCTCCCTTCCTCCCCTGCCCGCCACCCTCTCCCCACTCTTCCTCGCCTGCTCTCCCCTGCTCCTCGTGTTCCAGGTGGCTGTTACCTTATCTGATTTAATATATAATGGTTTTTATTTGAGATCGAAGCTCCACGTAATGAAAGGCAGAAATCTGTGCTTTTGATTACTATTATTGCACTATTGATGTAAACTTACAATACAAAATTAATTCTATTGGGAAATGAGTGTTTATTTAAACAACTCCATCTATATAATGACCTGTGTGATGTGACATCAGCGAGAGAGAGAGAGAGAGAGAGAGAGAGAGAGAGAGAGAGAGAGAAATATTAGTAAATGAGGCTAAATTTTAACGTTATTGACTCTTTGATAATGAAAATTAGATGACTGAGATTGCAGTTAAGTAAGTTGAGAAGTTGAGCAAATAAATACGAGCAGGCTGTCTGTCTGTCCGTCTTTCAATCAATCAAACAGTCAGTCTGTTGATGGAGGACTGGTGGAGAGAGCAGCCTGTGTCTGTCTGTCTGTCTGTCTTTCAGTCAGTCAGTCAGTCAGTCAATCTGTTGATGGGGGACTGGTGGAGAGAGCAGCCTGTGTTTGTCTGTCTGTCTTTCAGTCAGTCAATCTGTTGGGGGACTGGGGGAGAGAGCAATCTGTGTCTGTCTGTCTGTCTTTCAGTCAGTCAATCTCTTGATGGGGGACTGGTGGAGAGAGCAGCCTGTGTTTGTCTGTCTGTCTTTCAGTCAGTCAATCTGTTGATGGGGGACTGGTGGAGAGAGCAGCCTGTCTGTCTGTCTGTCTGTCTTTCAGTCAGTCAATCTGTTGATGGGGGACTGGTGGAGAGAGCAATCTGTGTCTGTCTGCCGACGTGATTCCTGCCTCCATTGTTTCATTACATATGCAAACTACAAGAACGGGAAGTATTGGTTTTATTCATTAATTGACTGATGTGTGGTGGTGGAGGTGGTGGTGGCATTAGTAGTACTTAGGTGTTCAACTTAATAGGGAATGAAGGTAATGCGTATGCGCTGGTGGCTTGAAAGTAACAAGTGGTGATGAAAGGTGGTGGTTTGAGATGGTGGCAGGACCTGTTACCACCTTCACTGTCCCAAGTCAAGGAGGGAGGCACTTCATTATTGTTACACCTGCTATTTTACTCGCCTACTTTTCTCTCTCTCTCTCTCTCTCTCTCTCTCTCTCTCTCATTTTATATTTGCCTGTTGTTCTTTTTCTTCCTCTTCCCATATCCAATCAAACTGTATTTTTGTTGCCATTTTGAGTGTTAACACAACCTAACCTTTCTTTGTCTTTATTTATTTATTTTTTATTTATTTATTTTTTTTTTTTGGTATTTCTAAGTGTCTCTAAGCCTTTTAAGTGGTAACCTACTTTAATGTAACCTCTCATCACTATTGCAGAGGAGATAATTGGTGGGCTGTGTGTGGTGAGTGCCACATTGTCTGTGAGGGACCCCCAGAGCCACACAGCACCAGCTGCAACAGCTACAGCAGCAGCAGCAGCAGCAGCAGCAGCAGCAGGAGGAGGAAGAGGAAATGGCATCCACCTTCTACCTCACCCAGTGTCACTGGGGCCTCCTCCTCCAGCAGCTGGCCAGGGTGCAGGGACAGGGATGAGCAAGTTGAGGAGTGGTGGTGGTGGTAGAATTGATAGCAATGTTCAGTATAGTAGTAAAAATGCTAGTAGAGCTCCTGGATTATATATTTTTAGTAGTATAGTAGTAGTAGTAGTAGTAGTTCCAGCATTTGTTGAAATATACTGGTAATTATACACTAATAATAATAATAATAATAATAATAATAATAATAATAACAATAATAATAATAATACATCTATCCAGCCCATTATTGTTGTGTAGAGTTGAGGTGCAAACAAACACCTGTAAGTGTGGACTGCTTTTATTCATCAGTCACACATACAAAAGACAACAACAACTAACACATAAACAACAACAACACAATCAACACATCATTTAATAACAAACAGACAACACTAACAAAACAAACTGTTAATATTCCTTGTAAATTGTGAAAGAAAACAAAAAAAGGAAAACAAAGATGATGATGATAATGGTGGTCTTTCCCCAGCAGGTGGTGACAGAGAGGGTGGCCAGCTTGTCCCTCCCTCCTGCCACCCAGCCACAGCACTGGCAGTTGCTGCAGTGAGACTGCCCAGGCACAAGTTTGTGCACGTGTCCAGGACGTGAAGGTGATGGGAACGTGTCCTGTAGGAGGGAGCAGAGCTGTAACAGTACCCGAGTCTGCTGCTGTGCTGGGAGGAGGAGAAAAACATCAGCAGTAGTTAGTAGTGGTAGTAGAAGTATTCAGCAGTGCTGCTGCTGCTGTCAGTGGTGCAGCTGTTCACTCCTCCACAGCTGCTGCCTTCCCTCAACATACTGTGTCTTCCCTCACCTACAATGAACAACTATGAACAATACCTCTTGTGCAATCAGGCAGCGCTCAGCTGTACTCACCGATAGACTGACCACTAAGAATTACCTGTGGGCCACATGACAAGGCCCACGCCAGCCAGGCTTGGTTGCCAATCAATAACAACAACAACAACATCTCGTGCAATGAAGAACACTGAATAACACCACCACCTCTCCCCTGCATCATCAAGAATCAACATCTGCTTTGTTTCACTCATGCTGCCCCCTCCCCCCTCTCTCTCTCTCTCTCTCTCTCTCTCACCTCACCTCACCTCACCTCACCTCAGCCCACAGCGCCACAGTATGTCCCCCCACAGTATGCTTACAAACCCACAGTGACTCCCCACAGTCCCTCACCAATAAGTGACACACACACACACACACACACACACACACACACACACACACACACACACACACACACACACACACACACACACACACACACAGCATAACATACACAAACGCTGCATCTTGTACAATGGCCACAATAAAGAATGGACACACAAAATGGACAAACTTAATTTTGTTCCGACCTGCGTGAATGTAGTGAGGCTCAACATGTACAAGTGAACAGTGAGGAGTGTATTAGATTCAAGACTCAGATATTATACACAAAGTACAGGACACAGGTTGATGATGAGTATGGGGTGAGTCAAGCATTCATCTGTGGCTGGTCTGCCTCTTGAAGCACAGCACTGACCTCTTGCCCCACTTGTTCCACCAGCCCCTCACTGTGTGGCAACAGCAGTACTAGTGCTGTGTGTTTGTGTGTGTGTTTTTAGTTCAAGTGAAGTGGGTTTTCAAGGGTGTTTTTACAGTTGTAGTGACACATTAACAACATTTCTGCATTACTGACAGGGGGAACATTCTTTTAAAAGGCTGGAGTTGAAGTGATGTGGGTTTTCAAGGGTGTTTTTACGGTTACAGTGACAGATCAACATTTCTGCATTACTCACAGGAGAAACATTCTTAAAAGGCTGTAGCTGAAATGATGCAGGTTTTCAAGGGAGTTTTTACAGTTGCAGTGACAGATTAACAACATTTCTGCATTACTGACAGGAGAAACATTGTTTTAAAAGGCTCTAGTTAAAGTGACGTGGGTTTTCAAGAGTGTTTTTACAGTTGCAGTGACATATTAACATTTTTGCATTACTGACAGGAGAAACACTTTTAAAAGGCTGTAGTTGAAGTGATGCAGGTTTTCAAGGGTGTTTTTACATTTGCAGTGACAGATTAACAACATTTCTGCAGTACTGACAGGAGAAACATTGTTTTATAAGGCTTTAGTTGAAGTGACTTGGGTTTTCAAGGGTGTTTTTACAGTTGCAGTGACAGATTAACAACATTTCTGTAGTACTGACAGGAGAAACATTCTTTTATAAGGCTTTAGTTGAAGTGACGCAGGTTTTCAAGGGTGTTTTTACAGTTGCAGTGACAGATTAACAACATTTCTGCATTAGTGACAGGAAACACTTCAGAACCCGTCTAAGCGTCCCTGTGGCCTTGGAAACATGCAATATTCTAACACAGGGGGAGGGGGAGCCAGATTAAAGACAAATTTGAGAACTCAACTTGTTAAACAACGCAAGATTACAAACTTGATTCAATCCTGCGGAAATACAATTATGCAGCAAGAATTGGGTGTGAATACCTGACACCCTGGTGCACACACACACACACACACACACACACACACACACACAGCTGGGCCAGTCCTCTGCAGCAGAGTTGGGCAATGTCTGACATCACTTTGGCTGTCCTTGGCGCTGATCCAGTCCAGCAGTGACACTTAACTCACTGTCAGACAGAGAGAGAGAGAGAGAGAGAGAGAATATCAACAGTTTTTATTTACAACAGCAACAACAACAAAAACAACAACTTACTTTCTCTTTTTTCTCCTTCTCCTCCTGCCCTCTTCTCCTTCTCATGCTCTTCCTCTTCCTCCTCCTTCTCCTCCTCCTCTTCCTTCTCTTCCTCCTCCTCTTTCTTCTGTGCTGTGCTTGTCCTCCTCTTCTTCCCAGCTTCCTCCTCTTCCTCTTCCTCTTGTGTCTTCCCCAAGAGTTCAGGGAAGATTGGAATCCTTGCCAGTAGCTTCAGGTCCTCTTCAAAACTGTAAGTAGTAGTAGTAGAAGTAGTGACACACACACACACACACACACCAACCATTTTTCTATCTCTTTCCTCCTCTCTCCTCTCTTCTCCTCCTCCTCCTCCTCCCCCTCAT
>NC_087173.1:20922722-20927722 GCF_035594125.1 Scylla paramamosain
TCACAAGTATAACAAGACTATTAAGGTGAGGTGCAACAAGCCAGTAGGCCTACACGTGGCAGTCCCTGTGTGAAATAGGCCTGCCAATCTCCAGCTGTCCTCTCCAATCACCACCCAGTCTAATCTCTCAGAGCTCCCTAAGACTCGCCACTAACAGCCTGATTGCTGAGTCCATTCCACTCATCTGCCACACTATTTGAGAACCAATTCCTCCCCATCTCTTTCCTAAACCTAAATTTTCAACCTTGTGCCCGTTACCTCTTGTTCTGTCCTGGCTGCTGGTCTAAGATTGAGTTTGCCCCCTTGTTGTAGCCCCTATACCACTTAAAGACTTCCATCAGGTCCCCTCTTAACCTCTGTGTCTCTAAACGACATAAATTTAACAGCTTCAACCTCGCCTCGTAAGGAACACTCCTCGTCCCCTGTATCCTTTTAGTCATTCTCCTCTGTACTGATTCTAATATACCTATATCTTTCCTGTAATGTGGGGACCAGAACTGCACAGCGTAGTCTAGATGAGGTCTGACCAGCGCCAAGTATAACTTTAATATTACTTCCGGCCTTCTACTTTTAACCCTCCTAAAAATGAATCCTAGTACCCTATTTGCCCTGTTTCTGGCCTCTATGCATTGTTTCCCTAGACAGAGTTCAGAGCTAACTATAACTCCTAAATCTTTCTTGTATCCTGTACCTACCAGAGTTTGGTTGTTTGTTGTGTACCTAACCTAACCTAACTATAACTAGTAAATGTTTTTTGTACCCTGAACCTAACAGCATCATTGCTCGTTGTGCACCTAACCTAACCTAACCAAACCTAACAGAACTTAACCTAACCTAACCAAACCTAACAGAACTTAACCTAACCTAACCAAACCTAACAGAACTTAACCTAACCTAACCAAACCTAACAGAACTTAACCTAACCTAACCAAACCTAACAGAACTTAACCTAACCTAACCAAACCTAACAGAACTTAACCTAACCTAACCAAACCTAACAGAACCTAACTTAACCTAACTTAACCTAACCTAACCTAACAGAACTTAACCTAACCTAATCTAACCAAACCTAACCTAACTTAACCAAACCTAACCTAACCTAACAGCTACAGAAAGAAGTCAATGTTTTAAGTGAATTATGTAATGGTGTGCTTGTCAACCAGTAACACCTTCAACAAGTGCACCAAGTCTTTGTGGTAAATTACTGCAACAAAACAAGAAGAACCAAAAAATTGCAATAAATGAATCAATAGATAATAAATAGTGAAAAAAATGGTAAATTTATAGTTTAAGCTAATGTCCCCAATCTCTACCCACGGCCCACGGCGTTATTATAAATTTCCGACAAGTAGTGTAATCATTAGAAATGATGTGAATAGTGAGAACAAAATGAGGTAGGTTATTACCACGTAGTGTGTAATGGCTTAAACTATAATAAAACCGCGTTATTTTAAAGACGTGCTAACAGCTGACTTATTGCCCACACACACACGCACACACATCAATAACAGCCACTAGTGTACGTGTGAGGTCCCTGGTTGGCTGGGTCGTCTGTCAGTGTTGCCAGTGGTGTATCTTCCTTGCAGTGTTACCAGGGAGGGCAAGGTTAGGTTAGGGGCACAAGGAGCAACGCCAGACGGGTCCACGAAAGCCAGGGACCCCACCTCTTCACTAGTGGCCAATAACGATAACGAGAATCACACACTAACAGACTGCAACATTCAAGCGCACTTAAATACACAAATACATGGATTGAAATACTATTTTTTTTTTCAGCGGTTTAATGAAACACTTAGAGGCGCCGTGCAACACTGATCAAGTAGCAAGTGTGTGCGTGCGTGCGTGTGTGTGTGTGTGATCAGGCAGCCAGAGCGAGCTAGAACTTCACACACACACACACACACACACACACACACACACACACACACACACACACACACACACACACACACTCTCTCTCTCTCTCTCTCTCTCTCTCTCTCTCTCTCTTACTTTTCAAATAGTCGTTGGCTTCATCCTTGAGCTCCTCCGCCGCCATTTTCGCTCTAATTAGAGAGAGAGAGGGGAGAGGAACCACAGCTAAGTGAACTAGCTCAAACATGGCCTCTCTCTCTCTCTCTCTCTCTCTTGATGGTACAGGTGGCACAGGATCACTCCTGAGCCAGGCCTTTGGATCGGCAACTCCTGTAGAAGGACTTTCAGTCCTCTTTCTTGTAGAGTAGGGCTACGCCTCCTCCCAGTGCTCTTGATCTTGATCTTGATCTTGATGGTACAGGTGGCACAGGATCACTCCTGAGCCAGGCCTTTGGATCGGCAACTCCTGTAGAAAGGGGAAAAAAGAGAAACGAACAGCATCCTCTATCCTAATTGTTCATACACCTGGCACGCCACATTCTCTCCAGAAACTCTTTCACCGCCTCAATCATCCTTTCATTCGCCTCTCTACACAGTCCCAGCAACAACACCATCCATTCCTTTCCTGTCTTCTCCACTCTTTCATTCCTATCATGCCCTAACTCAGTCAGTATCACTTGCATCATCTCATTCCTGTCTCTGGCATACTGCACACACTCCAGCACCACATGTTCCACCGTCTCATCCTCTCCCATGTCACACATCTGGCACACTTTGCTGCGGGACTCAGACCACCTGTAACTCCTTGCATTCACATCCATACACTGTGCCCTCGCTCGGAAGAGAAGATCACCGCCCAGGCTTCCATCATACCACCTTTCATACCTCGGGGCCTCTTTCTCCTTGTACCATTCCAGGGTCTTCTTTCTTTCCATCTCATTCTTCCATTCATTCAGTCCCACACATTTCACTTCTTTGTCTATCTCATTCTTCCATTTTCTCACATCCCATTCGGCTCCCACTCTTCCTCCTCTTGTTACCACCCATTCACGCTCATTTTGATTCCTCCCAGCCATTCTTATCGCCCACACAACTTGCAATCCATTCCTGTCTGTCATTCTCATGCATCTCTTCCTCCATTTGCTTCCACTTTCATTCCACAGGTACACCTTCCTTGCTATTCTTGCATCATCCATTCTCTCAAGCCTAATCTTGTACCTAAGTGTGGCTTTTGTCAGTCTTTCTCTGAAGGTGCTCCATCCCATGTCACCTCTCAAGGCTTCAACTGCTGTGCACCTCGGTGCACTCAGTGCCATCCTTGCTACTTTGTTCTGGCCCACTTCTAACTTATCAATTTCACTTTCATTCCATGCAATCACATCCATACCATACATTATACATGGCACAGCCACACTCTTCCACACTTCTCTCAACACATCATACTTACTTGCTCTCATCCTTGCCGCGCTTCCCAATCGACCTACCCACTGGTTTACCATACTTATCTTTTCATTCTTTGCCTTTGCACACCCACTAGGACTCATCCACATCCCTAAGTACTTGTATTCTTGCACCTGTCTCAACTCATTCTCTCCAAGTCTCCATACCACATTACTTTCATCCTCTGATCTATTCACAATCATTACTTTGCTTTTCTCACTGCTAAACCTTACTCCAAAGTCTTTACCATAGCCATCCACTACATCCAACAAACTTTGAAGCTCATCTGCCGATTCACTCATAACAACTACATCATCTGCATAAAGGAGCACACATACTTTATCATTCCCCACACTTACCCCTACATTCATTCTTCTCATCCTGGCTGCTAGCTCCTCTGTATACAGGCTAAAAAGGGTTGGTGACAATATACAGCCCTGCCTAACTCCTCTCTCACTCTTCACCCAGTCTGTTTCTATGTCTCCTAGCCTGTATCTAGCTCCGTCCTATGTTTACAATCTTGAATCTTGATCTTTGTTCAGTGTCTTTTGGGAGTTTTTGAAGTTTTTTTTTGTTTTCATGTTTTTTTTTTTAATATACTTTTTGAATAGTGTTGATAGGAAATTGTGGGGAATTTAATGGGCTATCATGGTGTACTATTGGTTTTGTTTCTTTGGCGGTAGTTATTTAGATATTCAGAAAAATGTTGAAAGTATCTGCGTGTCTTAGAATTTGATATGCTATATATATTTTTTTTTTCAATTTTTCTCTTTATTAACTAACTTGTAATTGGTGATGGTGATAGTCAGAGATGAGGAATTTAATGGACTATCATGGTGTACTACTACATTTTGTTTTCGTCTGTTAGTTATTTAGATATTGTGAAAAATGTTGAAACTATTTAGGTGCCTCAAAATTAGAATTGCTGTATATTTTTCATTTTTTTTAACTAATTTATAATTGATGATGGCGATAGTCAGATGTGAACAATTTAATGGACTATCATGGTGCACTATTAGTTCTGCTTTTCCACTTATAGTTATTTAGAAATATATTACAGAAAAGTAGAACAATTTTTCTTCTTCCTTCTCCTCCTCCTGCTCCTCCTCCTCCTTATCATCATCATCATCATGTTTCTCTTCTTCCTATTATAATTACTACTACTACTGTGTGTGTTTGAGTGTGTGTGTATAGTAATAATAATAACAATAATGATAATAATAACAATAATAATAACAAGAAGAAGAAGAAGAAAAGAATAAGATGATGATGATAATGAAAACACACATATATAGAAGACATACTAAATCCTCCTCTCTCTCTCTCTCTCTCTCTCTCTCTCTCTCTCTCTCTCTCTCTCTCTCTCTCTCTCTCTCTCTCTCTCTCTCTCTCTCTCTCTAATATAATAATAACCAGGAATAATGAAGTATAGGTTATAGGTTAGTGTCCCTTAAAAAACATACGTTTTCTCTAATTACGTCACTTATCTAAGAAACAAGGTCAAGCATCCTACAAATTTACTTAATAAAATGGACCATATTGACCTTAAAAGTAAAAAAATTATAAATATAGCTCTTTCTCTGACTTCTCCCACTTAAACATAATAAGTAGTAGTATTAAACATCACAGAATAGTAGATTTAAATAGTATATACAAGAAAAACTATCAAAAATATAATATAATAGCAATAAACAGGAATAATGAAG
>NC_087173.1:20932722-20937722 GCF_035594125.1 Scylla paramamosain
AGTATCAAACACAAACTTTGCATGATACATATAAAGTAGACAAAACAAAATGTATGACACTAAAGTCATAGATCTAATATCACTGACCTGCCACTCACATGATCATGATTATAAGCCCATGACATTCTTGCCCCTAAAACATCCATGTCATTGCTTAGCAGGTTTACATTATAATTCTTATAAGTAGTAGTAGTGGTAGTAGTATTAGTTGTTGTTGTTGTTGTAGTAATGGTGGTAGTAGTATTAGTAGTATTATAAGTAGTAGTAGTAGAAGTAGTAGTAGTAGTAATGGTGGTGGTTGTAGTAGTAGTAGTAGTAGTAGTAAAAGTATTAATAGTAGAAGTAATGGTAGTAGTAGTAGTACAAGTACTACTACTACTACTAGTAGTAGTAGTAGTAGTAGTAGTAGTAGTAGTAGTAGTAGTAGTAGTAGTAGTAGTTGTTGTTGTTAATGTTGTTGTTTTTGTAATGGTGGTAGTAGTAGTACTAGTAGAAGTAGTAGTAGTAGTAGTAGTAGTAGTAGTAGTAGTAGTAGTAGTAGTAGTAGTAGTAGTAGTAGTAATGGTGGTGGTTGCAGTAGTAGTAGTAGTAGTAGTAGTAGTAGTAGTAGTAGTAGTAGTAGTAGAAGAAGTAGTAGTAGTAGAAGTAGTAGTAGTAGTAGTAGTAGAAGTAATATTATAAGTAGTAGTAGTAGTAGTAGTAGTAGTAATAGTTGTTGTTGTTGTTGTTGTTGTTGTTGTTGTTGTTTTTGTTGTTGTTGTTGTAGTAATGGTGGTGGTGATAGTAGTAGTAGTAGTAGTAGTAGTAGGCTTGGTAGGGGTAAGACGTGTGGGTGTGTGGCTCCGTGATTAAGGTGTATTTTTAAGGTTAAAATTTTGTGAAATTTTGTGACAAAAGACACAGAGATGAGTGAAGTGGAGAGGGTGGGCCCAGTGTAATATCAGTGTCGATACTCGTATAAATCACGTGAAAAATATTGATTTATCATATTCTGAAATCAGTGGATGTTGTGAGTGTCACGGAGCGACCGTTGAAAGGGTCGAACTAGGTCGGAAGGGTTATCAGGTGATAAATCGCGTAGGGCAAACTCCGAGCAGCCCGCGCGGCTGCCCATCCACTCTCCGTCGGGGATACAGGTGCCACCTACTCCATATATTTCTATATAAATCTTACTATATATTATAGACTGATATCTCTGTTATAATACTAGGTATAAATCTTTCTGTTTAATTTTATTGGAGCCATGCACACCACGCGAGTACCCAAAATTACAGATCTTCATTAAATTTTCAGTAGTAATATACTATCACTCTAACTGTTGTAACGGTACTCCTAAGACGGCTGTTGCCACTACTACTGCCGCTAAACATTGTAGGGAATACTGAGTAAAGTGCCTGTAATACATATCTAAGTCCCATATTTACCATAAATGTTTCTCTCTCTCTCTCTCTCTCTCTCTCTCTCTCTCTCTCTCTCTCTCTCTCTCTCTCTCTCTCTCTCTCTCTCTCTCTCTCTCTCTCTCTCTCTCTCTCTCTCCTTCCCTCATCTCTCTATCTCTTTCTCTCTCTCTCTCTCTCTCTGCTATCACTTTCCCCTCCCCTATTCCGCCTCCCTCTACCCTCCCTCCCTCCCTCCTTCCCTTCTCTCTCTCTCTCTCTCTCTCTCTCTCTCTCTCTCTCTCTCTCTCTCTCTCTCTCTCTCTCTCTCTCTCTCTCTGTTGTCGCCTCCCCCTCCCCTACTCCCCCTCCCCTACTCCTCCTCCCTCCTACCTCTCCCTCTACCATCCCTCCCTCCTTCCTTCCCTTCTCTCTCCCTATCTCTCTCGCCCCCTCCCTCACACTTCTCTCTCTCTCTCTCTCTCTCTCTCTCTCTCTCTCTCTCTCTCTCTCTCTCTCTCTCTCTCTCTCTCTCTCTGTTGTCACTTTGTCAGTTTCCCTTCCCCTATTTCCCCTCCCTCCTACCCCTCCCTCTCCCCCGGCTTCCCTTCTCTCTCCCTCCTCCCTCCTACCTCTTCCCCTACCCTTCCTCCTTCCCTCCTTCACTCTCTCTCTCTCTCTCTCTCTCTCTCTCTCTCTCTCTCTCTCTCTCTCTCTCTCTCTCTCTCTCTCTCTCTCTCTCTCTCTCTCTCTGTTGTCACTTTCCCTTCCCCTATTCCCCTTCCCTCCTACCCCTCCCTTTACCCTCCCTCTCCCCCTACTTCCCTTCTCTCTCCCTCCTCCCTCCTACCTCTTCCCCTCCCCTCCCTCCTTCACTTCTCTCTCTCTCTCTCTCTCTCTCTCTCTCTCTCTCTCTCTCTCTCTCTCTCTCTCTCTCTCTCTCTAATAATGTCATGTTATTAATACAATGTCTAACCCACCTGCACAAAGAAGATGTTGTCAGTGTACATAAGAGGAACACAGATGTGTTAATTGTCAATGTGTGACAATAATGTCATGTTATTAATACAATGTCTAACCCACCTGCACAAAGAAGATGTTGTCAGTGTACAAAAGAGGAACACAGATGTGTTAATTGTCAATGTGTGAGACAAAACAAAAAGTGTATAAATTGTAGAAAGGGAGATGGATGCCAAAACCCCCTGGGACGTGACCACCAGGGCAGTGAGAGGGAGGAGGAGCCAGGGGACAGCCAGGAATCCCAGCAGGATGAGGAACAAGAGCGAACGATGGAGACAGAGATGGGAGGGGAGGCTGCCCTGCCATCAACACCGTCACAACACGCCCCACCGCTACCGCAACACAATGTGTACGCCGCGAGACATACAAACGGGAGGAGAAACTTAGTCTGGAAAGGACTAACAGAAGAAGAAACAACCATGTGGGTGAACAACACTTACACAGAATTAGTTGGGATGGTCGACATGTCATCTGTTCGATCCACCAAAGTGTGCAGCCACCAACAAAATTGTACAAGAGATGGTCATCCTCCTCAACAATTACTTACAAGAGTCACCCCTCGCACCGTATGCGATGAAATTATTCTTCACACTGCCAAAACTCTTCTTTCAAAAGACACATAGAAATGCGAAGGTGGCGGAAAACGTGAAAGCCGTCGCAAGAAGAGTGGGTCTATGGCAGAACAACCAACTGGATGAGCTCCTGGAGGAAGCCCGAGCCATCCAGAAGAGGCTGCCAAGGCCATCAAGAAACCAACAAGGGCAGGAAGACAAAGCCCGTAATTTCGCTGGCAATATGCGGCAAGGACAGGTGTCCAGGGCTCTGCGGGCACTTAATGAACAGCAGTCAGGTGGAGTGTTGCCCCTCACCAGGGAAACCATCCACCTGCTGAAGAAAAAACATCCTCCCCCCAGTGACGAGGAGGGCCTCAGGATGCAGGGGCCTTTCCGCAAGCCCAATGATGTCATCTACGAGGTGATTACTGGAGAGATGATCTGGAAGAAGTCTCTCCAGACACACGGCAGTGCTGGTCCCTCAGGACTAGACGCTAGAGGGTGGCGTCGCCTGTTGAGCGGCGCACTCTGTGGCAGCGCCGCTAACGACCTATGCGGCGCCCTGGCAGCACTGGCGAGGAAGCTTGCCACCACAAATTGTCACCACGTCGAGGCTCTCACAGCATGCCGATTAATTCCGCTGGACAAAAAGCCGGGATGCAGACCAATTGGCATCGGCGAGGTGATAAGACGCATCGTGGGTAAATGCGTCATGACGGTGGTGAAGGACGACGTAAGGAGGGCAGCGGGGAACCTGCAAGTATGTGCAGGACAGCAGGCAGGAGGGGAAGCCGCCATCCACGCTATGAGGGAAATGTTCAGTGAAGACAATTGTGAAGCGGTGTTATTAGTGGACGCCAAAAACGCTTTCAACACTATTAACAGAAAAAACAATGCTTCACAACATTCGAGTAAAATGTCCCTCTCTGGCACAATATGTAGAAAACACATATAGTGACCCCTCGGATTTGTACATATGTAGTAATAGTGGTAATAGTGTTAAGGTGTTAAAGTCCATGGAAGGGACAACACAAGGTGACCCAGTGGCCATGGCGATGTACGCCCTCGGACTTTCAGTGCTGCAACAAGTTATCTCATATGAGAAAACGAGTGTGAAGCAAGTGGCGTACGCGGATGACCTGTCAGGGGCCGGCAAAATAACAGACTTGAAAAAATGGTGGGGCTTAGTGAACGACAATGGTCCCATCATAGGGTACACACCCAATGCCGCTAAGTCCGTCCTTATTGTAAAGCCTGAACACTATGACAGTGCAGTGGATAGCTTCAGTGGCAGTGGAGTTATAATAACAAAGGATGGACAACGGCATCTGGGTGCTGTCATCGGAACAGAGGAGTTCAAGAAGGAGTACATAGGAGAAAAGGTGAAGGAGTGGATACATGAGGTGGAAGTCCTGTCTGACATGGCCAGGACTGAGCCTCATGCAGCCTACTCTGCCTACACCCACGGCTTGCAGCATCGATGGAGATTCGCCATGCGCACCATCCCAGGCATCAGCCCTCTCCTTGCACCACTGGAGGTCTCGATAAGGAACACCTTCCTCCCAGCGTTACTGAGATACCACACCATCGGAGATGGGGAAAGGGCGCTGCTCGAACTTCCACCAAGACTGGGCGGGATGGGAATCACCTCCCCTGAGAAGTTGGCGACTGTGGAGAACCTCAACTCCCTCAAGCTCACCAGGTCCCTCACAGAGAAGATCATTGCTCAGGACGCACATGGTGAAATAGCCCAAAGTGCAGTCACTGAGCAAGGACGAATTATATCTAGAGATAGGCAACAACATCAACGAAACTGTCTCGAAGACCTGATAAACATCCTGCCTGCAACCACAGTGAGAAAAATCCTCACTGCACAGGAAACAGGAGCCTCTAACTGGCTAACGTCACTGCCCATCAGAGCGAAGGGCTTCAGCCTCAACAAACAAGAATTTGTCGACGCCATTGCTCTGAGGTACGGCTGGCCGATGGAAGGACTCCCCAGTACTTGTGTGTGTGGCTCCCCCAATGACGTCAACCACACCATGACGTG
>NC_087173.1:20942722-20950222 GCF_035594125.1 Scylla paramamosain
TTTTGCAACAATTCTTAGGCATTATTATTAATATTCACATAGTAGTAGTAGTAGTAGTAGTAGTAGTAGTAGTAGTAGTAGTAGTAGTAGTAGTAGTAGTAGTAGTGAGAAATCGTAAATACTACCTCTACCACTACAATTACTACTACTACTACTACTACTACTACTACTACATAGGCATGCTATTAAAGGTCGTGAACAGTTCCATCTGGTACAAACTTAGCTGTGTCACCTTGGTGGATCCCTGTCAAAGTGTCTTCTGAATTGTCTTTGCACTTCTTTGACATTTTCGTGCCTCCAGTAACACTTTATGACAGATGTTCTTCCTTCACAGCTTACTCTTACTTCTGACATTATTATTTTGCCCAACTGTTTCTGAAAAAAAAAAAATCAGTGAATTATAGCTAGTCAAACAGTAAGTATATTTTTGGGTGACTTTCTCTCTCTCTCTCTCTCTCTCTCTCTCTCTCTCTCTCTCTCTCTCTCTCTCTCTCTCTCTCTCTCTCTCTCTCTCTCTCTCTCTCTCTCTCTCTCTCTCTCTCTCTCTCTCTCTCTCTCTCTGTCTGTCTGTCTCTCTATTTATACAGAGAGATACAGATAGATAGATGTACACAGTTACATTTGTGCACTTGTGCTTGTGGAGTATAAATGTAAGAGCATGAAGCACAGTGTGTCTCTCCCCACAGGCACCTCCCGCCTCACGCCTTGCTTCCTCCCGTCTCCCAGAGTCTACACACCTGCACTCTTGAGGTGAGTACACTTACTCTTTTCTTTCCTGGTAATTGTTTTCACTGTGTTTTCTATTGCACACACTTAGAAAGTAGAAAATGAGGCACTAACGAGGCAAGACTATATACCACCAACACTAAACACAATAATAATAATAAAAATAATAATAATAATAACAATAATAATAATAATAATAATAATAATAATAATAATAATAATGATAATAATAATAATAATAAATGGTTTATTAATAAGGCAGTTTACAAACTGAAAATGTACAGAGGGGGTGGGAAAATACTTAACATTAATCCTGAAGCTAAGCCTAACCTAAAGGCGAAATACTGTTGATTGATGTTGATTGATGGCTCGCACCATGGTGGGAATCGTGCTGAGTCTGTCTCGGTCCGTGCGCGGCGCCTTTAAGGGCGTTATCTTGTTGTGGTGTCTGGTGGCTCGGACCAGGCGAGGTGCGTCAGGCAGCAGCATGTGTCTGAGGCGTGGATGATGCAGAAGTCCCCTTCCAAACTTCTCCAGAGCCTCTCGGTGCCTGGTGGATAGTCTGGACGTCTGAACAGACTCAGGGTGGTCAGGGCTTCATCACAGGTGGTGTAGGCAGGGACAAAGATGACCCTGCAGGCTCTCTTCTGCACTCTCTCCAGCTGGAGCTGTTGAGTGTGTGTGAGGGAGGAGGACCACGCTGGGGAGGCATACATGAGTTTGGGGATGATGAAGGTGAGGCACACTCCCCTTAACTCGTCTGTCAGTGTCCCCAGCGACCTGAGTCTGCGCATCATGTACAGCTTGTAGGTAGCGGATCTTACGGTGCTGGCGACATGCTGCTTCCAGGTCAGCTGGTCGTCCACCGTGACTCCGAGAAGCACATCCAGAGGCACATCGGACCACCTGGAGGGGGTGAGGGCCCACTCTGAGCTGGGGAGAGGGCACTGGTAAAGAGGAGGTACAGAAATGCATCACCACAGTTTCGCTGTGGTTGATGGTCATCCTGCTCTCCTCCGTCCATGTCTGCAGTCGCTCCAAAATGACTTGCAGTGGCGAGTAGTCCGGGTTCCTTTTGGAGACTGGGACGCCCACGGTGCAGTCGTACACATACTTCCAGCGAGGGGGGTGTCAGTGAGGGCGTCGTTAATCAGGAGGAGGAAGCATAGTGGGCTCATCTTGGTCCCCTGGGGGACCCCACATGTCAGCTGTTGGATATTAGAGACAGAGCCCTGATAGCGAACGGCCTGACGCCTCCCTGAGAGGGTGTTGGCTAGCCACGCTACCAGGTTGGAAGGGAGACCCAGACTAATTGCATTGCTGAAGAGAACAAAGTTGATCAACAAGATCAAAGGCTTTTTGAAGTCCACAAAAGCAACAGCTAGAGAGGTGTTTCGCTTCTCCAGGTGGCTGTGGATGAAGTCAAGGAAGCTGGTCAGATAATGGGAGGTGGAGGTGGCTATAATATTTCCAAACTGTCTGATATCCACGGTATAACAAGTTTTGGTGTAGGCCCAGTCATACACAAAATCTTCACAAATCAAGCTAGGGACGGGGGTGATAGAGACTGGCCTGAGGTCACCGAGGGACTGTGGACTGGAAGCTTTGCGGATGGAAGAGACGTAAGATGTCTTCCAGTCCGCGGGGCAAGAGTGTTGGGAAAGAGAGGCGTTTATTATGGGGCATAGCGGTGTTGCTGGCTCTTCCCATATGGGAAGGTCAGTGGGTGTGGTGGATCTTGGTATCTTTAAGTATCCTTGGTATCTTGGTATCTTGGTATCTTTAAGTATCCTCTTAAAAACATCCACCGTTTGGATAGTGGGGGGAGGGGAGGGGGCGGGAAGATGGTCAGGAAGTGGAGTGGTGTGGAGAGGAGGGCAGGTGTGACAGATAGCGGCAAAGTGGTCATTCATCTCCTGAGCCGCGAGATTAGCAGGAAGGTGTGAGGTGCAAGGAAGAGATGAAGTGTGCTTTTGTAGGTCACACAAAGCTTTGATCTTAGCGTACCACTGTCTGTTGTTGGCCTTCTTGAAGTGGTGTATCTTGTCCGGGTAATAGCTTGACTTGGCAGCCTTAATCTCCCTGATCACTCTGTTTCTTAGCTTCCTGTACAGGACCGGGCAGGAGTGGAACGACCACATCCGCTGATGCATGAGTCTTTTAATGCTGGGCGTCATCCAGGAGGCATCAGATGTGTGCACTGTGACATTCTTGGCTGGGAAGTAGCGGTGGAAGGCTTCTGTGGTGGAGGTGACGTAATTGTACCATTTTGAGTGGACGTCCTCCACATCCAGCACCTCGGTCCACGGGTGTTGTGTCACCCACCGCCCAACCTCCCTCATGGCTGAGTCAGGCATGGAACGGTGGGTCCTGGTGACAGCTGGCCAGGGGGTCGAGGTGGTGGGTGTGGGTGTCCACAGTATGGAGAGGTGGGTGCTCCGTCCCATGGGAGGCAGCGGCTTGGGGGACGAGTACTGCTGGCATAGGTGTGTCAGTATAAGGTCGAGGGTGGCTTGCTGGGTGGTAGGGAAGTCCACGACCTGGGTGAGGTGTAGCTGGTGTAGGATATCGCTGATATACAATCCGTTAAAGTCCCCACAGATGACCAGCTTGGCAACAGGATACCTCACACTTAGGGCATCAGCAGTGTCACTGATGTGAGCGGTGAGTAACTGTGCTGTGGTGGCTCGTGAGGGGTGGTACACAACGCACACGATGATGGAGGCTGTGTTGCTGAGATGGCAGGGGGGCGTAACTCTCACCCACAGGGCCTCTACTCCGGCAGGAATGTTGACAGGCAGGTATCAGGGGCCACTCCGCCCTTCCCCCCTCCTTTCCTACGTTCTGTCCTGAGGTGATGGTAGAGCAGGTAGTCCTGCATCGTGCAGTTCCGAAATAGTTTCAAAGTCTTAAGGCACTGTGTAGATGGCGCTGCAAACATCAACAAACAGACCTGGATAGAGCTCCAAGTTTTGCCAAGATTCTGCTGCCATACAGGCTTAGATCAGGCAATATATTGCCTAAGGAGCTGCACGAGGGTAGAGTGGAGCCAAGACTCAGTTACTTGTAGCCCAATGAAGAAAGCTAGCCGGTAGTTAGAAGCTAGAATATAATGTGGCCGATCAACACCGGCTCCACCCCCTCTGCACCGCTGTGAAAACCGTTGCTATGGTGACGGCGACGCCAAACCACTGTAGAAAACGGGATGCAAAGACTTAACGGGATACTTGTTTGTTTGTCCAAGATGGCTAGTTATGACAATGTAAACACAGTGAAGGCATTGTCTGCTACGGAGATCAATAAACTGACAGCGGCGCAGCTAAAATGTGCACTGAGAACAACTGTTGCACATCAGCCTCATGAAGAGCAGCCACCGAGCTCTGAATTACTCGAAGAAATAAGAAATATTCCAGAAGATTTGGCAGCTGTGAAGGAGATGAAGGAAGAAATAGAATCACTGAATACAAGACTCGATGAAGCCTACATGATTATCCACCAGCAAAACCGGTTCCTAGAATCCCTTGGCGCCATAGAAAGGGTGCGGAACTTGGTTATAACTGGGGTCTCGGAGGATGACGACGGCCTAGGAACGACAGATGGAGAGAAGATCAAGACAGTGCTGGAAGCCGCGGGTTACGCCGGACCGATACCCACCGATGTATGGGCAACGATACGACTTGGACAGCCTGACGCACGGAGGAGTCGCCCTATTCACGTGACGCTGGAGAGTCAAGATCAACGGAGCGACATCTTGCGAGTGGCGAAGAACCTGAAGGATACAGGAAGAGACTTTGAACGGATTTGCGTGAAGAAGGACGTTCATCCGGCGGCGAGGAGAGAAACGACAAGACAGAGGACCCGAGAAAATGAGGAGAAGCAGAAACCAGACAACCAGGGAGTGGAAATTACGTATGACTGGCGGCGGCGAGTATTGTTGCGTGTTGTGTTGTGACTGATAGGTATTTCCCAAATTTTGGCATGGAAAGAATTGGAATGGGCAATTGAAAATATGTGCTTGTAATATCTGTGGTGTGAAAAATAAGCTCCAAAGCCCTGAAGTGATAAATGTTGCTTTAGAATTTGACATGATATGGATCACTGAAATTAAGTAACGTTAATTAGTAGCGTGGCAGGTTTTGATTTATATATGAATAAAAGTAAACAAAATAGTCGGAGAGGAGGAATTATGATGTTGGTGAAGTGTGCGTTGGTACCATATATCACATGTGCCAACATTGTGGCAGAAGGACAAACATGGGTCGAGCTGTCCTGCTGCCCTGGGATGAGGCTTGGCGCCATGTATATCCCACCGGTCGACTCGCCCTACCACGACCCGGCGCTGCTGTGGGAGGGGCAGGTGACTGACTGTGACGGTGCCATAGTGGTCGCTGACTTGAACGCACGTGTGGGTTGCCTACCAAGTAGAAATATAAACGGAAAGAGATGTGAATATAATGGTGTGAAAGATCTTATAAGTAATTCCATGGGCCGGGCAATACCCAACATGTGTGAAGAGAAAGAAATTGTAGTTGCTAACCATTTGAAATATGACGGAAAGCACCGCGGAGGGAATTTATCTTTTAGGCGTAATGATCGCTGGACATCGGAAATCGACCTGTGTTTATCGACCTGTGTTTAGTTAAGTATAGCAGTTTGAATGTCATGAAAGACTTATGTACACGCCAAGTTATGTCGTACTCAGATCATGCGCCACTCACTCTAACAATTAACACTGACGTTTTTTAAATGAGTAACGCCATCACGGCTACTTGAGCGCGCCAGTAACTTGGGTCGGACGCTCACACACAGTCCCCGCACCACTAATATCGCGACAGGCCTGCACCATGACAAAGTGGATATAGAAGCGTTCGTGACCAGGATGGCGCTGTGTGAGCCGCCAACCCTGGGCGTGGTGAATGAGGAAAGTGTGCAGGACGTGGTTAAGGAAAGCTGCAGGGAAGTTAATGGAATAGCAAAGGAGTGTAAAAGGACGAATGTTGCGCGTGAGGGAAGTGTAGACCTAAGAAGAAAAAGAGTTATGGAGGAAAATGACTGTGGGAAAATTTGGAAAGCCATTAACTGGAAAGGTGAAATTAGTAGTAATGAAGGCAGTACCCAGCCTACTGAGAGTCAATTTAAGATTCATTTTGAGGAATTATTGAATCCAGTGATGGAGGAAGTTGGAGAGGTAAACTTCGAGCAGGCACCAAGTATTCCCATTGTGGATGATCCTTTTACGTTTATAGAGGTGGAAACAGCTGTGAGAGGGATGAAAAAAAAGAAAAGTTTTGTTGGAATAAGTCCTGCCCTATTAATGAACTCACCTATGAACTGGTTGATGTTTTTTCTTACAATGTTCAATGTAATTTTTAATAGTTTGTGTTTCCCACTAGCCTGGTGCTATAGTAAGTTAAGTGTATTATTTAAGTGTGGTGATCGCATGCTTTGTGATAACTACAGAGGTGTTAGTATAATGGACACCCTAGATAAACTCTATGACGCACTTATTAGGAATAGATTGAAAATGTGGATGGATGTGGACAATTGTCAAGCAGGAGCAATGGAGGGAAGAGGATGCCTAGAGCAGATATTTACACTGAGATTATTGTGTGATTATGTAAAATACAAGAAATTGAAGTTATATGTATTATTTATAGACTATCGTAAAGCATACGATAAAGTACCGAGGTCCAGGCTGATAGAATGCTTAAGATCAATAGGATGTGGAAGAAGGATGTTAAAAGCAATTTATGTTATGTATCGCTGCACACGTAACGTGCTTAAGAGTGCCACGGTGGAGTCGTCAGTGGGAGTAAGGCAAGGCTCACCTTCCAGCTGTCTAATGTTTGTGATTTACATTAACCAGATGATTCGTATGCTGAAGGAACAAATAGCAACTAACAGCTACTTGGGCGCACTGCACACAACACCTCGGGATATGTGCATCAGGAAACTCAGAGTTGTCATCAATTATTGCAATGATTATGGAATTGTTCTTAACGAGGGGAAAATTATTTTTTTGTTTGAAATAACACTCACTGTGATAAAGTTGAATTAAAGATCGAGGGACACGTTATTAAGTACTGTGACAGATACAAGTTTTTAAGGGCCTGGTTTACCGACAGCGGTTGTATGAAGGACGTGGTGTCACTACACGAGGCAGTGTCAGTCAGTCGTCAACAGATTTTCTACAATTCGTGCCTCGAACCCTGATATGCTTCAGTGTTATAATTGACTTGTTTTTGATGCAGCTGTGTTGGCTGAACTGAGATACAGCTGCGAGTCGTGGCTGACAGACAGCTGTGTGTCACTCACCAGTCAGTACAATAAACTTATGAAATGTCTCCTGGACGTGACAAATAACACAAGCTCAAACTTATGTCATGTTGAATCGAGAACTAAGCCAGTTTACCATACTGTCTGTGTCCGATGGAAAAGTTTCTTGGAGAGGAAGCTGACTCTACTCGACAGAAGTGAACCATTTCATGTTGTATTTAGTTGATGCAGAGAAGCTAACACCCCTGGTTATAAGTTTATCCAGAGCGCCATACAGTATGATAATCATATAAATCCTCTTGACAGAATAATTAATTTAATTACCAATAAGCCACAAGATGCAACAAATATCACACATATAAAACAATATTGAATTCTAGTCTTGGTGTCCATAATATTTATTCAGATGACACAATGTCCCTGATTTTACACGTTTAGCGTTTACTAGAATTCGACTGATGTCTCATGACTTAAAGATCGAGACCGGCCGTTAGAGTC